>NC_133621.1:234759955-234907455 GCF_048593235.1 Sminthopsis crassicaudata
CTTGCATATTGTCTCTTCATTAAAGTAAAAGAGAACCTCTTAAAAGTGGGAACTGATTTGGCTTTTCTTTGTATCTCCAGTGCTTTGCATAGAAGACAATTGATGTTAGGGAATTAGGAGGACAAAAGATGATAATTTTAAAATAATAATTTGACAGGTACAGTCACAGTTTTAGTCAATTATATTTAATTCATTTTGTTAAAATGGAAGATATGAAGATATCTCAAGATATGAATATGATATTTAAAAAGCATCTATTTTTAAAAATACTATAAAATAATTTTTAAAAATTCTGAGCTTTGTATATCTGAAAAATAATTCTTTCTATTGCTCAAATTAAAGAATTAAATGAAGGGATTCTGAGCAATGGAGTAATGGAAAACGTTTTTAAGATTACATGGTAATTTATTTGGATCAATCATTATGTTAATCAGATTTCTAAAGAAGCAAACCAAAACATGGTCTGGTTTAGACAAAAAGCTTAAGCATTGACTAAGAAAATAATTGTTTTTTTCTTTTTTCATTATTTCAAGAAAATGATGTTGTAAGTTTTGAAGGATCATTAAATTTCAAAGATCACTCATTTGATTATGGATTACTGATAATTTATTTAAGTATTAAATTCTTGCCTTCCACCACCATTTTTGTAATCCTCTATCACAAAACAATACACCAAATTAAGAAAATTTTCTAGTATTTATTTATACTTTGAATATTAATTTTTCTCTATTTTTATTTATCTATGTTGCTTTTCTATTCCAATCTGTGAAAGTACTATATACATTCAACAGTATATACACCTTAAGGTTGCTATAAGTTCATAAATTCAGAGTTGGAAAGGACCTCAGAGACCTTTATACCCCCTTATTTTATAAATGAAGAAAATGAAGCTCATCCTGGTAGTAATCTTCAGAGACAAGATTTTAATTCACGTCCTATGAAACTCTGGCATCTGTCCTTTCACAAAACCACATGCTTCTTCATATGTTCACCAATGGAAATTTTGTCCAACTGTTCTTTGTTGTAATTAACAGGGGATATTCACTATGGATGGTCACCTCAAGAAACAAATACATTTTAAAAATGTACTTGAGTATCAGGATTAAAGGTCTAGAGATGAAAGGGTCTTCTAATGCAACCATCTCAATTTTCAGATGAGAGAAATGAAGTCTAAGTAGATTAAATGACTTTCCAACATTTGAGAGATAGTACATATCAGGAATTTCGTTTTTTGACTATAGAACCTTGTCACTATTCTTTCCATTATATTATGCTAATAGCTAATAATTAGTTTCTATGCAAATGAATAAACCATAAATTTCTTATCTTAAGTTTCAGTAGATGGAGGCACTACCTAGTATATCAAAAAGAACAGTGCAGGTTATGATTAAATGATTCTACAATCCCAAGATAGCTGATTGCAATTAAAAATACTTTGTTTAAATATAGAGAAAATAGAAGGCAATTTTTAATTAAATTGTTCTTCTTTTTTTCTTAAGGATATGAAAGAAATTCCTTCAACTTAGCTTCCTTTCTTTAGAGAGGGGAAATATCTCGCCCCAAAAGTAAATTTGCTTTCAAAAAACAAATCTTTCAAGGTTGGAAACACATAGAGCAAGGATAAAATTGTAATTTCAAATCAGAGCAATCAAACACTTAGATAGATAGCTTAGGTCAGGGTATGAAGGAATCTAAGTTAGTTTTAGGTAAAAATCAATATCTAAGAATTTACTAAGTATTTACTTTATGTTAAGCATTGTGCCAAAGATTGAGGATAAAAAAGAAAATGTTAAAAACAGTTCCAGTTCTAAGGAAATATATTTCAATGGGAAAGGTGAGAAATATATATATCTATATCTTCATATATCTATATCTATATCTATATCTATATCTATATATGTATATATAGATATAATATATAGATATATAGATATATAGATATGCAGAGTAGATCAAAAGGGAAAGTGACAAGAACTACAAGAACTGGGGTGGGGGTCAGGAACACTAAGAAAGGTTTCTTGCAGAAGGAAGAACTTGAATTGGGTCTTAAAAGAAGTTAGGATTCTAAGTCATATAAGTAAGATGGCAGATTATTCCAAGAATAGGGAGCTTCAAGTGCAATGATGTTACAAAGATGGGAAATGAAGAACCTTTCATATGAAAGACAATAAGTAGAAAAGGAGGGCTATAGTGTAGACTACAAGGAAAGGAGTGATATGTGAAAAGTCTGAAAAAGCAGGAAGAGCATGTTGTAAACAGTCATACCTACAAATAGAAGAGTCTACATTTCATCTTTAAAGTAATTTGGAGCCACTGGAGTTTACTGAGGATAAGGATGTAACATAGTCAGGTAGTTGTACTTATACTTTAGGAAATCAGCTCTGGCAGTTTTGTAAGGGATGAAGTAGAATGAGGAGTAACTTAAAAGGTTTATAATAGTATGAGTGAAAAGTGATGAAACCCTAAATAGAGCTGGGAGTCTCAGGAGTTTGTTGTTTGTCCTGTGTTCTTGAAGAGGACCTTGACATCAGGAAGGTGATGCATGACATGCAAATGAACTGCATTTAAATGAGAGAAAGGGCTGTGGGAAACCTCCAATCTCACTTTCTGCTCCAGAACCATCTGGGTTCAGAGGCAAGCTGAAGATCAAGATGACTGGAGAGTCCCTTACTCAAGAGTAGATAAAAGAGGACACATACAAGAGAGGTTGTGTAGAAGTAGAATAGATGATATTTGTCAACTAATGGGATATGTAGTGTGAGCAAGGACAAAAAGTCAAATAGGACACTGAAGTTGTGGATTTGGGTGATTAGGAGGATAGTGGTACTCTACTAAGTAATAGGGTAATTCATAAGAGCAATTGATTTGAGAGGAAAGATGATTTTAGTTTTAGATTTATTGGTTCAGTACATAACAGAAAATCGAGACAATATTGGTGGGTATAAAAAATAAAATGATGATTAATTGCAAAGAGATACAGAATGAAGAAGAAATCAGTTAACTCTGAGAAGTCAGCTCTTCTAAACTTTAAAGAAACATGATTTATCATATTACCAGATTTCAGTTATTTATTGTCATGGAATGAGAGAAAGAGCAGAGATATTTGAATTTCCCCTATGTTTGTCTAGCCAATATTTGAAGCTTCTTCCCCAATGCACTTTTATTACTGCCAAATAAAATTGAATAGTTTGAATTTTCAGAATTGTTCAGTTAAAATAGGAGGAAGGAGAAGGGTGGAGCAGAGGAGAAAAGAAATGACATGGATAATTCATGAAGAGCCATGGAAACAAAATCACTTTTGATTTGAGAAATTTCTTTTAAATTCAACAATTAAATTGTAAGTCCTCCAAATAAGCCAGTTTTCTTCTTTTAAATTTCTAACTCAGTTGTATATAATAGAGCCAAGTGTTGGCACCAAACCAATTTGTAATTGTCCCAAAGTGTTTATCACAGAATATTGTTATTAATCTCAATTAACTGTTAATTGTTAATCTCAATTAATAATGTCAGACACCCCCTCCCCCCTCAACACACACAAATAAATCCATTCAGTTTAAAAACTCTGGGGAAAAAAAAAACAAACAAATATCTCTCTTATACCTGCATAATTCCTCTAGAACAACACATTAAAGACCTCCACAACTGCCCCATGAGGTAGATAGTGAAAATATTATTAGTCCCACTTTAGAGATGAGAAAATTGAGCTCAGAGAGTGACTTGTCCTAAATCATATTATTAAACAAAGGAAGTTAGAGGTTTTTTATTTTCTTTTTTGGCTCTGAACAAAGCTACATTCATACAAAATCCAACACATTATTTTATGATTGTAACTATAAATTATATAAACAGTTTTATATATACCACAAATTATATATGTAATTTATATCTATATATTTATCTTCTCTATCATCTATATACATATTTTAATCTTTATCACTAGTCCACAATAGATTTCACAGATATAAAAGATATCAGAATCTTTGAGAATCTCAAAATTAGAAGTGACTTGAGATCATTGAGTATAATTTTGACTTAAGCGAGGATCTTTGCTTACAACATATACAAGTGATCACCATCATTTGTTAGACACATTTATCAAAGGGTTAGATGGGGAAGGTTCACAAGACTTGAGGAAGTCCACTTGCTCTTTTGGATAGCTTTAACTATTAGGAAATTTCTCTTTAGGTTAAGCCTAATTTATTTCTTCGTAGCTTCTACCCATTGAGCCTAGTTTTATTTTCTGGGCACAAGCATATATAAGCTAATCAGTTTTTCACATGCTTGTCTTTTTAAATGCTCAAAGAAATTCATTATTCCTTCACAGAGAGCCTTGTTCTAGTCTAAATGCCTCTATTTTCTTCAACTATTTCTCATACAGCATGATCCTGATGCCCTTAATTAGCCAGATTGTTCTCCTTTGTGTACTTTCCAGTTTATCAACATTCTTCTTAAAACATGGTACCCAAACTTGAACTCAATACTCCAAATTTATTGTAATCAAGGCAATACTAAACAGTACCATCATCTCCCTAGTTTTGGACAATTTGCTCTCTATGTAGCTTGTTTGCATTAACTTATTCATCTACCACAGTAGCTCACATATTTAGTGGTGTTGAGAAATTCATATTTGCTAATTCTACCCCCAGATGAACCAGCTAATTACATGAGAGTTCATATCAATGAATGCTACCTCACAAATATATTATACTTTGTCCCCAACCCTGGTCATAAGGAGAAGGACTAAAAAAAGGACAAATTGAACAGTTAAATATATCTCTACTACTGAAAATGAAAACTCAGTAAAAATACCAGGCTTGAAGAAAGGAAGACTCATCTTCCTGAGTAAAATCTCGTCCTCAAAACTTACCAGCTAGGTGACTCTAGGCAAGTCACTTATTCCTGTTTGCCTCAATTTCCTCATCTGTAAAATGGGATGGAGAAGAAAATGGAAAAATACTTGTTTCTTTGACAAAAAAATCCCAAATGGGGTCACAGAGACCAAACTAATTGAAACAACTGAACATCAGCAATAAATATTTGTATTTAAAATACATTTGCTCAGATAGAATAAATAGTAGTAAAATTATTTTTTGAAATGCATCAATTGATGTACTGGATTCTTCTAGTATTAAAAATTATATTGATTATTCCAAAAGACTTGTGATATAAAGAGCCATCCACATACTATAGAGACTGAATGTTGAACAAAACATACTATTTTTTCCTATTGTTGTTTGCTTGGGTTTTTTTTTGTTTGTTTGTTTTTGTTTTGTTTTTTCCATTTTCATCTTATTTTTCTTGAGCAGCCTGTTTTGTACTGATTCTGGATAATTTTAGTATGAGATTTATAGGCAAAATTCTCCTCTGTGGCTTATTTGTTGTGTCTATAAATTTTCATCAGAGGTTTTGGGAATTATTGCTGTTGATTGTAGCTCCTGTATTGATTATCACCTCAGTTATTATTATTAAGATTTGCTCTGAATCAAGAATTTTCCTTCCATTGTGAAAGTGAAGATGTGAAGTTCCTTCATTGGACACAGGGTCAGTCTACAGGAAAAGCCATTTAAACTCAAACATTAAATTAAATCCTTTCCCCAAGAGTGTAAGCCAAAGCACCAGCATACTTATAGAGAGCTGAAAGCTCTACTCTCAATATTACTCCATGAGAGAGAATGCTGAACTAGGATATTAGGATGGAGCTACATAGATAAATTATGGTAAAGGAAATAGTTGAAAATAGCAACTTTAAAAAATCTATAAGGCTGAACTATAAGCATGATTTATATTAAATTTTTATGGTATTTATTCCTAAGCTGTTGACATACTCATTTAAAAATATAAAAATATAAAATTTAAATAGAAAAATTAGATCTCAGATTTTATTGGTATGGGAAATTTTCAGGTGAAGAAATTTGTTCTATTGGTCCATATCAGAACCTTCTTTGTATGTATGAGTCTTCAAGTATTTCTAATGCCTTGGGAGGTGAAATCATTGTCTAGGGTCCTGTGTGTGTGTGTGTGTGTGTGTGTGTGTGTGTGTGTGTGTGTGTATAGACTTGAATTCTGGACTACTGGCTTCAAGAAGAGACACTATATTATTTTAGCTCTCATATTTAAATATAAGTACAAAAATTCAATCAAAGTAAACCAATGGTTTGGGGCTAATTTATACTATAATTTTCTTCTCTTTTGGCACTTGATAATTGAGATTTTCAGAAGTGTAGTTATTACCAGTGAAACTGGTACAAATTTTAAACTGTCTCTAACTTGGAGTCTTTCTTGCCTTATATTCAAAGATTAGTGATTTAAAGGTGTTAGTTTGTAGGATTTGAACTCAGATCTTATTGATTCCAGTTCAAGTACTTGATCTGCTTTACCACAGTACCTGAATAGAATTCATTTTTAATTTTTTAAAAATTAAAACTATTGTAAGTATTGCTGCTTTTCAAATGTGAACTTTGTAAATAATTATCTGAGAAAAGCACTTAAAACTTTTTAATAGCTTTTTTTCTTTGAAACACACAATAAGAATTAGTCTTCTGAGAAGAACTGGAAGAAAGGTTTTAAAAGCACAAAAAATTTCAGGATATTTACCTCATTAAGTTCACCTTCTGTATTAAGGAATTCTGTGACTCCACTGATAAGCTTGGAATTCATAAATAAAGCTTCTCCATATCTTCAAGAAAAGGAAATATTTTAACATCAGCAGAGACAATGATTTAAGAAGTTTCATGAATAAATTTAATAAAACTGTTTGATGAGTTTCTCCACCCAAATTCTTCATCCTCACCCCCAGCTTCTGGATAATGCCACCAAATATTGATCAATAACTTTTATTTCTTTGTTTATAGAATCCATAAGATGAAGAGACTCTCACTGCCCAGCTTCCAGGCATGCAAACATAACTTCAAAGGAGACTCCTTGAATTCTGAGTTAAAATTAAACTTGACATGCTAAATGGAAGTTGTACTATGCTGTCAATTCAGTTTTGTTTTTGTTTTTGTTTTTTTGCTGAGGCAATTGGGGTTAAGTGATTTGCCCATCAATTCAGTTCTTAAAGAGGAAAACCTTAAAACTTTTGAGCATTTAAATAGTACAGCTGCCTGCAATCAGAACTCAGCTAAAGAATGAAAGACCAGTAATATGTACAATTTTGGAACAAAACCTAAGCTTACCATTCTTTAGAGAATATTCTACTCATCTTTACCAGTCTATTTTTGCTAGTAATGGTCTTCAGATTAAAATGTTTGTATTTTCAAAGCAAACCAACCTTCCCTTTATAATTGATGATTACAGTAGCATCTAGCTTTTGGATTTTAAAATAAACTAACATAGCAACTAGAAAAGGATATTTTAATAGGTATATCTCCTTTTCCAACATTTTAGTTAGGTTGAACTATTAAGACCTTTGCCAGACAGACTTTTCCTTTAAGTAAGGCATGGCTCCATTTGTGTTTGTTCCTCTGACAACCTCTACCCCATACCTCCATTTCTTAGAATCCCTGGATTTCTCAAGATTCAGTTCAAATGCTTCTTTCAGTATCCCACCTTGACCTTCACCTTGGCCTACTCTACCTGCAAGAGACTGCCCCTCCAATGTTATCTTCTAAGATTATATTTTTTCCATACTTTCTTCTGCCATTTGAAGAAAAACTCCCTGAGAACAGGTCCTTTTTATTACAAACCCAGTTTTTACTACAGTGAGCCTGATACACAGTAAGTACTAAATAAATGTCTGTCCATCGATTTTAAATTTTTTTTGTTATGATATCAATTAAATCCCTTATCAAACTTTTTACAAAATCAGAAAAACTTTATTTTATGAGGTCAACTAACAAGGTTACAATCCATGTTCCAAATGCAAAGGTAAAAGTTATGTGTGTTTTTAAAAGTTATTTATAAATAATATTATCTTAGAACCTGGAATGTTTTCAAACCATCAAAACTATTTAAAAAAAAAACACAGCAATGTCCAAACTGTGTTATAAGAAGTATCTATATACTCTCATTTCCCATGCACTCAGGATAAAATGAAAAATAGTAGTCCATATGGTTACCTGGCCCAAAGGAAATCAAAGAGAACCAGGTTAGAGAGTAATAGAGGCAGCGAATTTAGGGTTAGTATATATTTATTTAAGTCTGCACATGTGTGGAACAGTAGAAGAAACCTAGAGGAATGAGCCCAGGTAAATTTGAAGACAATTAAGCCATAACTTTTTTGAGCCCTGGAATAGTCAGTCTTTTCATAGAATCTTTTTTAATAGAATCGTTCATAAAGAACAGGCATCGAATGGTATTTAATTTGATACAAACCTGTTAAAAATGATTTCTAAGTTCTTGTTAATAAAATCTTTTATCTACTTTGTATATAAACTAATGCTTTGTATAACACTATCCATGAGGTCCCTGACCTCATTTCCCCAAGTGAAATGCATTTCATATTAAGATATTTTTGAATGTTCTAGTAGCAAAAATACTCTATGACAGTGTGCTGATGCCTCTGGATTTCTAAAAAGAGTTTTAAAATTAATAAAATACATAATTTTATGAGGAAAACCAATTTTACTGAAATACTAAATATGTAATAAAATTTATAAGTATATAAATTTTATTCATACAATATAAATTTTACAAATACATACTCAAACACACATATGTGTGTATATATATTTAAAAACCAATTTCATGGACCTTGGAAACTGTTTCTTGTAAATTGATAGGAGCTTGCTAATTTAAAATAATTGTAAATGCCATTAGATATCACTCATTGAATTTTAAAAAAAAGAATCTCCTAGGTACATGGCACTTTTCAACAACTAAAGTTGCTGACCACTCAAGAGGTCTACAGTGAAAATGCAGGGGGGAAAAAAATCTATATTCCAAGAGTATAAAAGTTTTTATTTGACATTATGTCTAAGAATGTTAATCTTAAACACATCCTCTTGGAAAAGACCTCTTTTGTTCAAGGAGCTGATAAAGAGGTATTTACATATATTTACATGTATTTACATATGAAAATTATTTACATATGAAGACTGTTTTTTTCTTTAAAGAAAACAACCTTTTCTTTAGACAGTCATGAGACAATTAAATTGAGGAGGGAAATCATTGCTCTCAGATAATTCTTATCCTTCTATCCTGGATTTATATGCTTGATTATAAATTCAATTTTAATGCACCACAGAGATAATCACTGAATTAAGTTAATGTTTATTACAAAATATCCAAAGTAAAATAAAATCAAACATATAGTACTAAAGAAATCTTATCACCCTACAAGGAATCCCAAGAGGGAATAAAATTGTCTAGAAACCTGAAAAATTATCTATTTTATGTATTACCAACTAGTTGTTTTGTTTTGTTTTTTAAACATACTTGATTACAGGATAAGAGCCAGAAAGGACCATGGAGATTATTGAGTCCAATTTCTTTTTAGAGTTGAGGAAATTGAAGTATAGAAAGGTATAGGTCACACAACTGGTGTCTGAGGTAAATCATGAAATAGGTCTTCATGACTCCAAGTCTAGCCCCCCAGTGCACTATATAACATATTGCCTCCAAATAATCTTTCCTAGATAATTAAAAATTTTTCCAGTTACCATAATACCCACATACTTCCTTTATGTTGAATTGTTTCAGTTATGTCAGCTTAGGGTAATTCTAAGTTTTAAAGAGGTAGCCCCCAAAGCTCTGCTTGATCCAACCAGAAGTCCCTTTTTGGCTTTTGCCAACCTCAGATAAAGTAGGATTCCCCCTCCATTGTGTGCCACCATTTATGTCTTTATTCAGGTATGAAAGTGTTATCTTTTGTTTCTACCTGGTATTTAATATCTTCCATTTATCTCTGAAAAACTTCCATGCAAGATCTCTGCCATGTGGATTTCGAGCTACATGGATTATGACATCAATTGCATCTTGGTCCAACACCACTTCAGAATTCAGTGATAGATTCAGAAGCCTTTAAATATAAAATGAGAGTAGGAAGATAAGAAGGAAATTATTCTTAGTTGATATTTTTAAATATGAGACAATATTGTTCTTAAAAGGCATAATTGAATTTGCGATATCCTTCAAAGAAGAATATAGGATCAAGGGTGTCAGATTAACATTGTTTAATAAGAACCAAAATTAACTGATTTAAGATTGAATTTTTAAAAACTTCTAGACCAGACTGATTAGGCCTGCAGACTTTATGCATGACATCCTTGAACTACATGATGAACTGTGTTTTTCAGAACCACTGTATGTATTGCTATTTATTTGATCATTTCAAATGAAAAAAAAAATTGGTTAGTGTTTCTAAAGTGGAGTCTCTTCTTTCATACAATAAAAGTTGTGGCCATAATTGTTTTCTTTAATTCAATTGGCTGATATTTCTTTAATACTTAAAGTCTCCATGATTTTTTTTTTTCATCAGAACTTTTCATAACCCTTCTATGCCTAAGTGGACTATTCTGGAGACATGTTGGGTACCAAAAAAACAATGGTCAGTTCTCTGATGAAAAGCTCACTGAATGTAGCTAAGCTGATCCTTGCCTTTAGAGACAAATATAGCTCTCAATCTTCAATTTTTCAGGACTGTGAGAGGAATCACTCAACTGGGAGATTTCTTGAGGTCCCTTGTTGGCCAGGACATCAGAAAGGGACTTTAGTCAAGAATGCTAATATGACCACACATATATTTAAGGAACGTGAATGACCCACCGATTTAATAAGTTTCTGTCATCACTACAAGTTAAGGCTTCCAATAATATTTTCTTCTCAGATATTGCTGTCATGGAGTGGAATTTCATCCAAATGAACTCCCATACATCTTCATCTAATAGTGAAACTCCCGTACAATAGACGATGTCTCTGACATTAAGAGGAATTCTAAAGAAGTAACACATAGTGGTGTTCAATAAATAAAGTTTTGTAAGTTAACTACACAGAAATCTCTTTTTCAGTCATTGTGTAAAATGGAATATATATAATCTTTAAAATGAAAGTAACATCAGAATGAAGCCTTCACTGAATACATAATTTAAGCATGGTGCCAAAGACATAGTACAAGGATAGGGACTGGATCTGTGATTTCTTTGTTATAGGGAATTCCCAAATGAGAACACTCCTACAAATGCAGATTGGTACCTTCTCCACTAATTATACTTTTAGAAAGTTATTGGAAAGTAAAGCACTGGAAAGTGAAACTCCTTGCCAGAATCACATAGCCAATATATATTATAGAGTAAAATTTGAACCTAGGACTTCCTGGCTTCAAGACTAGTTCTCATTACATTACTCTGCATTGTCTCTTGATATATAGTAAGTACTTAATAAATATCTATTAGTTAATTGGTTAAAAATAATGAATATTCTAGAATATTTGCTAAATAAATGAAAATATTTTCTTTCCTTAGGTTATTTGTAATCCTTGGTTTAAGTATCATCTCAAACACTTACTAGCTGTATGACCCTGGGTAAGTCAATTAACTTTTGTTTGCCTCAATTTTCTCATCTAAAAATGGGAATAATAATAGCACACACCCACATCCCAATAATGTTGTGAGGATAAAATGAAAAAAAAAAAAAAATATATATATATATATATATATATATATATATATATATATATATATATATATATATATATATATTTGAAAAACACCTAGCATATTACTAGCGCAGAGGTATTACATAAATGCTAGCTATTTATATTATCATTATTATTATTGTTCAGCTCATGTTACTAACTACTATAAGGCCTTTTCTGCTCCTTTTCCTTATTGCCACTCCTTTCCTTTCCCTCCTTTAGTGATATTCTTCCTTCTATTCCTTAAATTACTCTCTATTTATTCATTCGTATTTTATATTAACATCTCTTTGTATATGTTTATACTTCTCTATAGAAAACAAGCTTCTTGAAGGAACTGTTTCATTTTTGTCTTGAATTGTCAGTACTTCCCACAGTGCTTGCACATACACAATATTGCACTGGTATTTTAAATTAATCTTTTAAGTTAATGTATTTAAGCAAAAATAATAATTTTTTTTTGCCTCCAATTAAACTTCTTTTTAAAATCAGTCAATATGTGAAAAAACAGTTTATATGCCTCAAGGAAAATAAGAATAATAATTTATATTTGCCACCATCCACAATGGATACACTTCCTAGTGGTTCCTCTATCACACATCTAAGAATGGCAAGAAACTAAGCCAAAAAGATTGGGAGCTTAATTAAGCAAAACTAGAAACTCTCTCAAAAATTGTAGGATAATTCATTCTACAAATGATGTTGCATATAAAATTCTATGGCTCAGCTTATTAACATATACTATATTATGGGTAGCAGAACTTTGAATTCTGTAAATGAAGCAGGCAGTGTTTTTCTTTACTCTCTCGTTGAACCTGCCACTAAATAAAGCCAACTAATTTTAGGATTTGCCATTAAATTATGATGGAGTTGGTGAATTGTTTTACTAGATTTTTGTGGTTTTAGATATTGGTTAACTGGGTTTTCAATGTTTTTGGTTTGTTTTTTTGTGTTTTGTTTTGTTTTGGTGCCAGCGATTTTTCTTTTAACTGGAATTTTCTTAGATACTTCATAGTCATCAAACTTTTTTTATGAAAGAAAAAAATGCAAAAATGCAAAATGTAAAAATATTTTGAAGACTTGTAAAGAAATGTATTTCTACTTTGCTGAATACTTGCTAACCTATTATTAAAACTTCTTTGTTATATGATTAATAATGAAGAAAAAATACTTTCTCTGAATTAAAGGAAGCTAGTAACCCTTCTGAAAAGCAAAAATTAGTTCTGAGATTAAGTCTCTTGCCACTGGTAAAGAGCCCAGAGAATAGGAGAGGATGCCTAGATGCCATCCTCTGATATCAAGTGACAGTGAAACTGTCTATTTTGGTGTCTGTAGAAGTTTTTTTTGGTTGTTTTTGTTCAAACTAAAGTAGAAAAAAACCATGACATTGTGATAGAAAAAGAAATAGCATTTACATAGCACTTTAAGGTTTGTAAAGCACTTTATGAATATTAACCTCTTACCTTTGTGGCAACTCTGAAGATAGATGACATTATTATCATTCCTGTTTTACAGATGGGGAAACAGAGGCTTAGAAATTTTAAGTGACTTGCCAAGGTTAACCCAGATAGGCAACAGCAGTAGGTGATTTCAACATGAGTTTTGCCTCAGGTACAGCATTCACTGAGCCATATAACTGCCCTGAATTTGTGGACACAATTAATCACAGTCCATAGAATAGTAAAAATACAGGGAAGATAAGTGTCAACTGGGGAACATCCCATTAAAAATCAGGCTTTCCCCAAAAAGTGAAAGTTGTATTTCTTTTGTTTTTATAAATACTTTGTATGATTGGCAGGGAGAGGGGATAAAAAGAGATAATTTAGTCTTTGTTGTTAGAGATGGATTGTGCATTTAGAATTAACCAACAACCTAATATTACAGATAAGGAAACTGAGGCTGATAGAAATTAAATAATTTGCTGAAGGTCACAAAGAAGTCACAAAACTAGACTTTTGCTCATTTTCTTTGTTATATGGTGGGACAGACATGAAAGTCTGTGGATTATTTTGAGTCAACATTAAGATCTTAAAAGTGGCTTGAGTGCCTGAGCACTAGGGGAGATTATTCATGACCCACAGAATTCCTGCATTGCTTAAGATGATATCTAGTCCAATCCATTCAACCTACATCTGAACAAAAATTCTCTCTATGTCACTGATCACAGATTTATACCTGAAAAGGATTTTAAAGGTTCATTGAAGTCCCATCTTCTTAATTTACAGATGAGGAAACTTAGAGTGAGAGAAGTAAAGCAATTTTTTTAGGCTGACACAATAAAGTGTCTGAAGTGGGATTCAAACCCAAATCTTCCTGATAGAAACAGCATTCTGTTGACTATTCCACATTGCCTCTAACAACATAACAACCTCAAAATATTAATAGTTTATTGTACCACATGAAACATATTAATAAAGCATAGATAAAACACTATTACTATTTCATATAACACTGAAAAAGACGAATCTCCACCCCCTCCCCAATACAGCTGGTGTTCATGACCATACTGCTACTAAATGTTGGAAGCAGGATTTGAGCTCACATGTTCCTGACTCCAAGTCCAATTCCCATTCCCACTATTCTCTAAATTTTACCAATATATCCAACAAATGATCATCTACCTTTTGTTTAAAAGTAATAACAATATCAATAATAATGATAATAATTTATATAGTACTTTAAAGTTTGCAAAATGCTTCACATAAATAAATCATCTCATTTGAAGATATTCATTAAGAGGATACACATTACCTTAGAATAGCTTATTTCGCATTAATTATTAGGAAGTTTTTCCTTATTCCAAGCCTAAATTATCCTTTTTGTAGTTTCTACAAAGGTTTCTTGATTTTTGTCCAAGAAATAAGACAATAAACTTAAGCTTTCCATACAATATCTTTGACGTCTGATACCATTTTCTCCTCAATCTTTTCTTTTTTCTGGTTATATAACTTTGGTTCTTTAACCAATTTTCATTTGGAAAGGTTTGAAGGCCTTTTACTATCTTGGTTGCAACTCCTCTGGTTGTTAGCCAGCTTATCAATATCCTTCCTAAAATGTGGTTCATAAAGAGGAATACAACCATACAAATTTGAATTGACCAGACAATGTCACTTGTTCCTCCCATAATTTCATTGTACTGCTCAGCTCAGAGATGCATAATGACTCTGGCTTAACTTTCAGTTCACTAAAACTTTGAAATTTTTGTCAGATCAAATAATCAAAAGCCATTTATTAAACTCCTACCTAGGCACTGTGATATAAAGACAAAGATGTAAAAGTTCCTGATCTCAGGGAGCTTACATTCTATAGTGTGAGATAAAATATACATATATTTGCCTCTTAACAAAGTACCTGGCACATAGTAAGTATTTAATAAGTAATTGCTGATTTGCATACTGTTTTTGTTAAGTCATATCCCACTCTTTATGGGTTTTCTTTGGCAAATATACTGGAGTGTTTTGCCATTTCTTTATCAAGCTCATTTTACATATGAAGAAACTGAAGCAAATTGAAATAAGTGATTTGCTCAGGGTCACACAGTTAGTAAATGTCTGAGGTGGGATTTGAATTCAGGACTTGATTCCAGGATAAAGTGCTTTATCAATTGTGCTACCTAGATGCATATATAGGGAGATAAAACAAATAAAATTTGTATGATGAACTCTATTGATGAAATCAATATCTGAAGAAATCAGGAAAAATCTGAAGTAAGTTTTGAAGAAAAGGAAACATTTTAAGAGGAGCTGATATGGAGGACATCAGTCCAGGTATGAGGATACAGCCTGTACAAAGATGGAAAATGGAATCTTTTGTGTGAAAGACAGAGGGAAGGTCAGAATGGATGGAACACAAACTTTTGAAGGAGTGTAAACTATAAGAAACCTGGAAAGATATATAGGGTGGACCCAGACTGTTAAAGACTTCATATGCCAGAGCAAAGTTAGTATTGTATTCTAGATGTAACAGAGAGACACTGTTAGTCAGCTGATCATAGGAGAAAAATAGATCTGTGTTTTAGGAATATCATCTTGACAGATTAATCTATTTATCCATGTCTTCCTATTATATCCTTGTGAAATTGAGTGAATCCAAGTATAAGTTTTGGCACTTAGACTTATTAAATTTTACCTTAATAGATTTGGCTCAATGTTCTATTTACATATACATATGGATACATATGGATCTTCATTTTGTCATCTATCATGAAAGTTGGCTGGCTTGGTTTATCATCTCCTGGAATATTAATAAGCCTACAACTGAAGTCCTTTTCCAAGTCACTGAAAAAAATTTTGATATCCCAGTAATGACAATGAAATACTTATAAACATTCTACTGGCATTAATATACTTCTCAGAGGAATTATGCATACACAATTTTACATACCAATGTGCTATGTCTTGAATGTTATTGCTTAATCAAAAGAAAATAGGAAGCTTTTTTATTCACATTGATTAGAAGATTAATTTCCAAAATTAGGCATTCTTTCTTTATTTCTCTCATGTAAGTTAAAGTCCTTAAGACCAAATGAAACACTCTCTGTCTATGTCTGTCTGTCTGTCTGTCTCTCTCTTTTAATGCAGGAGCAGCAAAATCGGCATAACCTGTGGTGATGAATGGTATAAATGATTCCTATGAGAGGCCTACAATTAGCAATGCAGACAGAGGGGTTTCTTCTTTTTTTTTTAATTTTTTTTTTACATTTTTAAAATTAATTGTATAATTATAACTTTTTTTGAGGGTACATATGCACAGATAATTTTTTACAACATTATCCCTTGCACTCACATCTATTTAAAATTTTCCCTGCTTCTCTCCACCCCCTCGCCTAGATGGCAGGTAGTCCCATATTTGTTAAATGTGTTATAGTATATCCTAGATACAATATATGTGTGCAGAACCGAATTTCTTGTTGCACAGGAAGAATTGGATTTAGAAGGCAAAAATAACCTAGGAAGAAAAACAAAAATGCAAACAGTTTACACTCATTTCCCAGTGTTCCTTTTCTGGATGTAGCTGATTCCATCCATCAATTGGGACTGAATTAGATCCTTTCTTTGTTGAATATGTCCATTTCCATCAGAATACATTTTCATACACTATCGTTGTTCAAATGTACAAAGATCTTCTGGTTCTGCTCATTTCACTCAGCATCAATTGATATAAGTCTCTCGAATCTTCTCTGTATTCATCCTGTGGGTCATTTCTTACAGAACAATAATATTCCATAGCATTCATATACCATAATTTACCCAACCATTCTCCAATTGATGGGCGTCCATTTATTTTCCAGTTTCTAGCCACTACAAAAAGGGCTGCCACAAACATTTTGGCACATACAGGTCCCTTGCTCTTCTTTACTATTTCGTTGGGATATAAGCCCAGTAGTAGCACTGCTGGATCAAAGGATATACACAGTCTGACAACTTTTTGGGCACAATTCCAGATTGCTCTCTAGAATGATTGGATTCTTTCATAACTCCACCAACAAAGTATCAGTGTCCCCGTTTTCCCACAGCCCCTCCAACATTCATCATTATTTTTCCTATCATCTTAGCCAATCTGATAGGTGTGTAGTGGTATCTCAGAGTTGTCTTAATTTGCATTTCTCTAATCAATAGTGATTTGGAACACTCATATGAGTGGAAATAGTTTCAATTTCATCGTCTGAAAATTGTGTGTTCATATCCTTTGATCATTTATCAATTGGAGAATGGCTTGATTTCTTATAAATTAGAGTTAGTTCTCTATATATTTTGGAAATGAGGCCTTTATCAGAATCTGTAACTGTAAAAATGTTTTCCCAGTTTATTACTTCCCTTCTAATCTTGTTTGCATTAGTTTTGTTTGTACAAAAGCTTTTTAATTTGATGGAATCAAAATTTTCTGTTTTGTGATCAATAATGATTTCTAGTTCTCCTTTGTTCACAAATTCCTTCCTCCTCCACAAGTCTGAGAGGTAAACTATCCTATGTTGCTATAATTTATTTATTATCTCGTTCTTTATGCCTAAATGATGGATCCATTTTTATCTTTTCTTGGTATGTGGTGTTAAGTATGTCCTTGCCTAATTTCTGCCATAGTAATTTCCAATTTTCCCAGAAGTTTTTGTCAAATAATGAATTAATCTCCCAAAAGTTGGGATCTTTGCATTTGTTAAATACTAGATTGCTTCATAATTTTGTCCTGTGAACCTAACCTATTCCACTGATTCTATTTCTTAGCCAACATCAAAAGGTTTTGGTGACTGCTGCTTTATAATATAATTTTAGATCAGGTGCAGCTAGGCCACCTTCACTTGATTTTTTTTTCATTAATTCCTTTGAAATTCTCAACCTTTTGTTCTTCAATATGAATTTAGTTATTTTTTCTAGGTCATTAAAATAGTTTCTTGGGAGTATGATTGGTGTAGCACTAAATAAATAGATTAGTTTAGGGAATATTGTCATCTTTATTATATTCGCCCGGCCTATCCAAAAGCACTTAATGTCTTTCCAATTATTTAAATCTGACTTTATTTTTGTGGCAAGTGTTTTGTAATTTTGCTCGTATAATTCCTGACTTTCCTTTGGTAGATAGATTCCCAAATATTTTATACTATCAACAGTTATTTTGAATAGAATTTCTCTTTGCATCTCTTGCTGTTGGATTTTATTGGTGATGTATAAAAAGGCTGAGGATTTATGTGTATTTATTTTGTATCCTGCAACTTTGCTAAAGTTGTGGATTATTTCTTATAGCTTTTTATTAGAATCTCTGGGGCTCTCTAAGTATACCATCATATCATCTGCAAAGAGTTTTCTCATTACCTGAGAAATCGTTAATATCTTTAATATCTTTCTCAACTCTTATTGCTGAGACTAGTGTTTCTAATACAAAATTGAATAGTAGTAGTGATAGTGGGCAACCTTGTTTCACTCCTGATCTTATTGGAAAAATTTCCAGTTTATCCCCATTATATATGATACTTACTGATGGTTTTAAATATATGCTCCTGACTATTTTAAGGAATAGTCTATTTATTCCTTATACTCTCAAGTGTTTTTAGTAGGAATGGATGTTGTATTTTATCAAATGCTTTTTCTGCATCTATTGAGATGATCATATGTTTTTTTAAAATTTGATTATTAATATGGTCAATTATACTAATAGTTTTCCTAATATTAACCAGCCCTGCATTCCTGGTATAAATCCTACTTGATCATGGTGTATTATCCTGGGGATGATTTTCTGAAGTCTTTTTGATAATATCTTATTTAAGATTTTAGCATCAATATTCATTAAGGAGATCGGTCTATAATTTTCTTTCTCAGTTTTCTATCTACCTGGTTTAGGTATCAGTACCATGTCTGTGTCATAAAAGGAATTTGGTAGGACTCCTTCATTGCCTATTTTTTCAAAGTTTATATAACATTGGGGCTAATTGTTCTTTAAATATTTGGTAGAATTCACATGTAAATCCATCTGACCCTGGGGAATTTTTCTTAGGGAGTTGATTAATAGCTTGTTCTATTTCTTTTTCTGAAATGGGACTATTTAAGCAATTTACTTCCTCCTCTGTTTATCTGGGAAGCCTATATTTTTGGAGATAGTCATCCATTTCACTTAGGTTATCAAATTTATTGACATAAATTTGGGCAAAGTAACTCATTGTTGCTCTGATTTCCTCTTTGTTGGTGGAAAATTCTCCCTTTCATTTTTAAGAATAACAATTTGATTTTCCTCTTTCCTTTTTCTGATCAGATTTACCAAAGTTTTATCAAATTTATTGTTTTTTTTCATGGAACCAACTCTTAGTTTTATTTATTAATTCAATAGTTTTTTTTTTTACTTTCAATATTATTAACTTCTCCTTTTAATTTTAGAATTTCAAGTTTAGTATTTAATTGGGACTTTTTAATTTGGTCTTTTTCTAGCTTTTTTAGTTGCAAGCGCAATTCACTAATCTCTTTCTCTATTTTACTCAAGTAAACCTCTAAAGATGTAAAATTTCCCCTTATTACTGCTTTAGCTGCATCCCATAAATTTTGGTATGATGTCTCATCATTTTCATTATCTTGAGTGAAATTATAAATTGTGTCTATAATTTACTGTTTCACCCAGTAATTCTTTAAGATGAGATAATGTAGTTTCCAATTACTTTTTGGTCTATTTACCCCTAACTTTTTGTTGAATGTAGTTTTAATTGCATTGTGGTCTGAAAAGAAAGATTTATTATTTCTTCCTTTCTGCATTTAATTTTGAGGTCTTTATGTCCTAATATATGGTCAATTTTTGTAAAGGTTCCATGAATTGCTGAGGAGAAAGTGTACTCCTTTCTATCACCATTCAGTTTTCTCCAAAGATCTATCATACCTAATTTTTCTAATATTCTATTTGCCTCTTTAGTTTCTTTCTTATTTGTTTTGTGGTTTGATTTATGCAATTCTGAGAATGCAAGGTTGAAATCTCCCATTATTATAGTTTTGCTGTCTATTTCTTCTTGAAACTCTCTTAACTTCTTTAGGAAGTTAGATGCTATACCACTTGGTGCATATATGTTTTGTATTGAAATTGCTTCATTGTCTATGCTACCCTTTAGCAGGATATAGTTTCCTTCCTTATCTCTTTTAATTAGATTAATTTTTGCTTTTGCTTGATCTGAGGTAAGGATGGCTACCCCTGCTTTTTTGACTTCACCTGAAGCATAGTAGTTTCTTCTCCAGCCTTTTACCTTTACTTTGTATGTATCTCCCTGCTTCAAATGTTTTTCCTGTAAACAACCTATTGTAGAGTTTTGACTTTTGATCCAATCTGCTATCCACCTCTGCTTAATGGGAGAGTTCATCCCATTCACATTTACAGTTAAAATTACTAATTCTGTATTTCCTGCCATTATAATATCCCCTCATTATGCCTTTTTTTCTCTCGCTTCCACTGACCTCCTTCCCAAGTATTAAACTGATGGGCCCCGCTTACGTCACTCAGCCCTCCCTCTTTAGTATCCATCCCTCCTCCCTTTAGATCCCTTCCCCTTTTTTATACCTTTCCCTTATTACTCTTTTCCTTTTCCCTTTTTCTCTCCTACTTTTTAATGATGTGAGAGAAAATTCTCTGTAAAACAAATATGTCAATTATTTTCTCTTTGAGCCAACTCTTATGAGAGTAAGACTCACACCATATTCCTCCCCCTCCCTAATTTCCCTCAGATATGATAGGTTTTCTTTGCCTCTTCATAGGATGTAGTTTCCCTCTTTTTACCTCCCCTTTTCCCTTTTTCTGATACTATCCCCTTTCCACTTCTATTTCCCTTTTTATACATGTGTACTTTATGTATATTTACAACAGGAATATAGTTCTCAAGAGTTCCTTTTACCTTTTTCTGTTTCTCTTGGTTGGGGATCAAACTTTTTGTTTAGACCTGTTTTTTTCCTTAGAAACAAATGAAATTCATCTGTTTCATTAAATGTCCATCTTTTTCCATGGAAGAAAATGCTCAGCTTAGCTGGCTAGTTTATTTTTGGTTGCATTCCAAGTTCTTTTGCATTTCAGAATATCAGATTCCAATCCCTTCAATCCTTTAATATGGTTACAGCCAGATCTTGAGTGACCCTTATTGTAGCACCTCGATATTTAAATTGTTTTTTCCTGGCTGCTTGTAATATTTTTTCTGATAGTTAGATTTAGTCTGATAGTTCTGAAATTTGGACACAATATTCCATGGAGTATTTTTTAGGGTCTTTTTCAGAAGGTATTGGATGAATTTTTTCAATGCCTATTTTCCCTTCTGTTTCTATTACTTCTGGGCAGTTCTCTTTGATGACTTCTTGTAAAATAGTATCTAGGCTTTTTTTTTCATCCTAATTTTCTGGAAGTCCAATAATCTGTTGTTTTTCCATGTATATATGTAATATTTCTTTCTATTTTTTTCATTTTTTTGGTTTTGCTTGATTGATTCTTGATGTCTCAGGGAATCATTCATTTCTATTTGTTCTGTTCTGATTTTTAATGAGTTATTTTCTTCATTAGCTTTTTTTTTTTTTTTTTTAACTTCTTTTTGTATTTGTCCAATTGAGTTTTTAGATGAGTTATTTTTCTCTATGGAATTTTTTCACTAATTTTTTTTTAAGTGAGTTATTTTCTTTTTCTAATTCACAAATTCTACTTTCCTGGGAATTCTTTACTTTTTTCCAATTCACAAATTCTGTTTACCTGCACTTACTGTGAGTTTTTTACCTTTTCCAATTCACTTTTCAGGAAGTTGTTTACCTTTTCCAGTTCATCTTTCAGGAAGTTGTTGCTCTCTTGCATAGCTTCTCTTGCCTTTCCCCATTTTTCTTCTAGCTCTCTTTTAAGATTTTTAAAAATCTCTTCTAGGAGAGCCTTTTGTACTGGGGACCAATAATTATCTGGAGACTGTCTGCTATTAGTCTCCTCGGGGTTGAAAACCTGCTCTCTTTCTGTATAGAAGCTATCAATCGTCCATTTAATTTTTTTACTCATTTTTTAAAGCCTGTAGGGTCTGCCTTCAGGGCCAGGAAGTTATCAGCTTCCTCTTCAGAACAGGGATAGGTATATGGCCGGCCTGTCAACCAGCTACAAGGAGTGGCCAGGTATGGGATTGCTCTGAGAAATAGTTCCCCTAAGGAAGTGACTCACGTCTGCACAGCCCTGCTGCGGGGATGCCCTGCTAAGAACCCCACTGTACAGATTAATGACTGCTTTAAGGGAAGAGTGTGAGCAGTGAAAGTGTTACTACCCCAATCCAAAGCCTCTGTAAGGCTGTGGGTTTTAGCAGCTGACCAGCTGAATAGCCCTGCTTGGACGGGAAGTATCTCTGCCCCAGAAGCACAGTCTTGCTGTGGAGGTTCTGTTGCCCCAGGCTTAGCCCCCCATTGTGCAGATTAGAGGCTTCCCTGCTGTATAGTTTTGTGGTGGTCTATGCTGAGTCACTTCCGGTTTGGGGAGGGGGTACAGTTCTGGCGTTTTTAGAGTACCCTGTACCTCTGGCTCTAATCTCTGTGCTGGTCTGCTGCGTTACAATCAAGACAAAGCAACCATTCTATGGCAGGATTGTTTCCACTGGTCTTCTAGCCACAGAGGCTACCCCTGTCCCTGGTCTGTTCAGGACGCCAGACTTTCCTATCTCCCTGCCTGCTGCTGGTCTTTTCCCCTTGCTCAGGACAAACCTGCTCTGGCGGTCTTCCAGATTATCTTCAGCTAGTAAGTCATTGCACCTTTAATCTTCATGAATTTCACCAGTCAAGCACTATTTTTGAGGCTAAATTCAAAGATTGGTATTGAGGGCAAGAGAGGAGCTTAAAGAAAGTGTGCCTTCTCCGCTATCTTGGCTCCACCCCTGGAACTGTTTCCTTTTTATGGAAATGAAAATTGTTTATGAAAAAGTGAGTATCTTCAAAATCACTTCTCTTTAATTGCTGCTTCAAAAGATAACCTTTTAATTGAATTTTCTCACATTTTGGTGAAAACATTTTTTTCTCCCTTATTTAATCACTGAAGTATATTTTATAGGGTACAAATTATGCCCAATAAATAGAGAGGGTCACCAGGAGGAAGCCTTTATTGTGACGAATTCATAAGAAGACGTGGGTACAATCTAGCACTATGGATAGACAAGGATAGAATGGTGCTTTTTACCAGTGGAAGGAATACCTAAATGGAAATCCCAACTTCAATACTGTATTAAATCTTATCCTGCTACTTCTAACAGTCTGTAACAGTCTGCAACATTTAAGTTTCAGTCCCTAACACACTGCACATTGCAATTTTATAAAATAAAACAACTACTATTTTATTTATTTTTTATAAATTAGGTTCAACTTATTATGAACAATCATTCCCCTTCCTATTTTAAGTAGTCATATAAGAAAAAATCTATCAGAATAAAAAAAATTAACATCTAAAAACATGCAATTTCATTGTATCATGTCAAATGATTTTTTTTTACTACTATTGGGATAGATTTAACTTTACTAGTATCAGGTGAAAACTTATATAGGTGACATAAATTTCTTAATAGCTGTACATTAGGAATGGGGCAAAAAACTTAAAAAGAAAAAGTAATTCTAAATGCTCATTGACTTTAACAACAGGAAAAATAGATTACCCCTTGCTATTTTTAAAAATCTTATAGAAAAAAGGTAATTTGTTCAATTACAATTATTTGGCATATTAAAAGATCAGTAAATTCTAAGTGTCTGAGTTATAGATCTGGATTCTGCCATTGTCAATAATCTTTATTAAGCATTAGGTAACGATTGCTAGAAACTGTTCAAAGTTAATGCTTGAGAGTATCAACCAATTATAATGATCTTAAGCAAATAACTCTGGACTTGAGATTCCTCACTGTAACATTTCTATGTATATAAAAACTCTATGATTCCTTGATTATTTTCATTTGCAATTGTATCAATAATATATTGAAACATGGGTCAAAATAATTTCAAAGATTAAGAATTTAGAATTGTCAAATTTCTCATATTTCTTTTTTCTCTATGTCCTCCTTTTCCATCACTTACACTACTTTTATCATTGACGTATTACAATATGGGGTTTTGATCTTAAATTTTCTCATACTTATGTGAAGACATTTACTTGAATGAAAGCTAATTCATTATGCATATATATATATATATATATATATGTTTGTGTTTATATATATATATGTATATAGATACACACACATACACACACACACATATATACATATGTATATATATGAACAGTCCTTTAACCTTTCTCATGCTCAGTTTCTTTATCTGTGATTTGAAGAAAGGAGTAGCACTTATAGGGTTGTTGTGAGGATCCAATGAGATAATAAAATGAATAAAATTCCATAAATCTCAGAGCTACATTCAGAGTACAGTTTTCAGTTATTAAAGCTAGCTGTAATTTTATCAATCCTCTGAATTTTATCCAGACTTTTGAAATATTATTTATTTTGGATCACTTTCTCAGTCAGTCCAGTTTCCTTGATGTAAAGGGCCTAGAACCGATCTTCTCTGTGCAGAAGGGAGCCGCCCTAATGTCAGTCAACTCCAGAATGTTGCTCCGGGTTGATTAATAGAGCTACGTGTTGGTGGATGCGTAGAGCTATGAGTCGCCTGGCCATAAAAGGAGAAACCCAACTAGGCATTGATAAGGGAGCTGGCCCCGCCCACGATGGGAGGTTTCGGGGAGGGTCCGAGAACCTCTATAAGAGGAATAGCCAGCGGCAGCTCGGAGAGACATTTTGGGGAGCAGACAATAAAGAACAGCTCTGCTACATGTTGGCTCTCTGTTTGCTTATTCCCCGCTCCTGTCTCTGGAGCGGGGCCGGAGACGTCCGAAGGCTGGTGATAGCGTGAGGCGCGCAGTAAGAAACTTTCAGTTTCCAGTGAAGCTGCAGGGAAGCAGACCCACAACACCTTGATTAACTTGGACATAACAATATCACTATTCAGTGTAACTAGCCTGTAGAAATTTTCTAATTATGATTCTTTGGTATGATTCTTTGGTCTATCACCACAGGAAAAAAATAACTACAAATGAAAATCCTCCTAATGTTTTTAAGTGACTTCTAAATATGGTAGACAGAAAGAAAGGAAAGCAGAATTGATTCACAGTATATCAAAGTGTTGCACTTTTACAAACTATATAGTATCTTCTTCCATAACTGGAATTCTCTTTCTCCTCATCTCTATTTCCAAGGCTACATGGTTTCCTTCAAGTTTTAGCTAAAATCCAACATTCTGAAATGTTTCCTAGTTTGTTCTAATGTTAACACCTTCTCTCTGAGATTATTTTCAATTTATTTCTATATGTGCGCGTGTAAACTATTACATTTTTTAAAACAACTTTTATAATTTAAATAGAGCAGATTTCCAAAATGTAATCCTCTTAAGGGGCCACCACTAAAATTAATTAAATTACTGAATAAGACATGAAACAAACAAATAGAATCAATATTCTATTATAAATAATTAATAAATTAATTATAAAATAGAATAGAATTAAAATCAACTTTGCTCACTTTTCAGGTAACTATATTCTATGAAAAATATTCACATAGTTCTCTCTTGGAAGAAGATTTTAAGGTGGAATCAACAAATTGTGCTCAAACAAGAAATGAGATGGCTTTTTAAAAGCAATACAAAGACAGAAATTCTCTCATTTCAACAACTGTTTATTATTTCTTGCTTCCTTGTATTTCTTTTCTGTTTTTTAATATGAAGTTCATCATTGACTGAGTTATTGGACCAAGGAAAAAACAAGTCCTATAAAATATTATTTTCTAGTATCAAAATACATATTCCCTGGAAACTGGAAACCAGATTAATGTAATCTTTCATAGTTTTCTTTCTCAATTTGGTTGATAAACATTTCTCAAAAACATTTTTTCAGAAATGAATTCCCCATTTTCCCCCTTCTTAGCACATTCTTTTTCAATCACTGCAAACTAAAAACAATGAAAAATCATGGAATCATAATATATCAATTATAAAGGAACTTAGCACTGCATCTATTCCATTCTTCTGCCTATAGATAAGATAATGATATAACCCCTTCCATTTATTGATCCACTGATCCTTTTAGGTAGCCTTTTCCCTAGACTAGATAAGCAGAGCTATAGGTCTTCTTTGGGGCAGATAGTGGGGAGAAGAGGCAAGAGATTAAACAATTCCACAACAGCTGTTAGATGAGAAATCATTCTCTCAATAGTCAGAAGATGGGGGAGATTTCTTGCTAAAGAAATGTGAGGCAGCTATTTATCAACCTGATAATGATAAAGGGGTCTCTATTGCCTTTCCAGGGCATGTATACAAGTCATCACAGATAACTTAGCAAGACTTGCCAAAATAGATGACTATTTCCTAGTTCTGGTGATTCAGGTGGACACCAGAAAGAACGTAGGAAACATTTCCAAAGATCATTAGGTCCTAGAAAAGAAATTGAAAATCATAATGGAACAGGTGTTGTTTTTATCAATGTTGTTCACTGACAGCAAGGAAAAGAGTAAAGCAAATCTGATCCTTACAAGATAGTGGCTGAAAATGGTATCTGGATATCTGCTACAGAAATGACAGCCTCATGACCAGAGATGGAGTACATCTAAAAAATCTGGAAGGAAAAGTTAATGACAATAGTTTTATAATAGTGAATAGGATAAATTGAGTGAAGTCCTTTCATAAGAATGTGGCATTGACTTATGCCCTAATTGTGACTTAAGACTTTGCAATAACAAGTTGAGCTATAATTAAAAGTTTCAGGTAGGTGTTCATTATCTTAGATAAACAAAATTTTCTTCCTGTCTCTCCTCCCCCACCATCACATCTCTCTTTTCATTAGCATTTAAGTACATAATATGGTAAAAGTGTGTTTAGGGGGTCAACATTTAGTCTCTGGGTAAATAAGAATTTACTAGTCAATGGGAGAAAAGGTCAGAAGGGGGAGGGAGTTTCTATGTTTGCAGCTTGTGCTTTGCACTCCTCTATTGATATCTTGTCTGTAAAAAAGTATGAGATACAAATAAAAAAGTTGAGCAAGTAAGGGATTAAAACATAAAAACAAATAAACATTGCAATGATAAGAAAAACAGAAAAAGATCAAACATGATAAAAATAATAAAGTAAAAAAAAATAGAATAAAAACAAGGAAAGAAACAAACAGTAAAATAGATAAAGAAAAAGATGGAGATGAGAATTTAAAGCTAGGAGAGAGAATAATTCAAGTGATGGAAGGACAAATTTTAAAGTTATATTACTGAATAGGAAACCAATAGTGTGGGATTCTTTAATTTTGAAGTAATATTTCAGAACCTATATCCTTTTTTCTCTAACACAAAATCAATAATACCCTTAATGGTGAAAAGTAAGAACTACTTTAAAGCAAATGTGGCAAAAATTAAGATATTTATGGCAACCCACCATAAAACAGATAACAGTAGCCTACTCATATAAATAGCTCAAAGAGTACAACATAATTTAAATCCTAAAAGGTACATAGGTGTAGTAGAAGTTATAAAATGACTTGTAAATTATCCCAACTTCTTCATGGATTCCTATGTTAAAACTGAACGAGATGAGGTGAGATCTTTCAAGACAGTTGTGAAAATCAAGAAAGGCTTCATCTACTTCAGAATTTGAGTAGGCCTAAAGGATTTTGAGGATTGAGTCAAGGGCATAATTGACTCCCCTTCCTGCTATCCTCCCATTACATCATTTCCTCCCTATGTCAGTCAAATATGGGCAACTATGTACTTATTGGCCAAGTTGAATTTTGTGGGTAGATCTCGAGTTTAGAATATAAGATTCTCAGCCAATGAGGATGAGGGTCAGTGGTGGGAGGGGTATTTGCATTAGGATTAAAGGTGCTAATCCTGCCACAGAAAGCACTTCCTCCTTTCCAGTGTCTGCTTGAGGGTAGGACGCCCTTCTCCTGAGAATGTACAATAAACTTTGCTTTGCTTCTAGAGATCTCTCCAGCTTTTTTTATTAAATGGTGACCCCTCACAATTTCTGTACCACACAAAACTGTGATAAATTGCTTCCTAATAATCATAGGAGGCCTATTTATCCAAAGCTTCTCAGCTCACATGTTCTGTAGACATCGGCACAACATTTCTTTTTTTATTTCTCCAAGCCTGGGGAATATTATAATGCCTGCTAGGTTAGGAAATACACGTTCACCAAAGAGATTACATGTGTTGCCTGAATTGCAATAATTAGGTATCAACATCTGATGTTGATTTTGTGGGAATTTTGCCAGAAAAAAATTGGTGCTTAATTATTTCCTGGCTTACTAAAAAAAAAGAAGTTTGAATGGAATATCTAGGCATTCTCTGTGAAGGCAGAGAAATGCACTACACAAGCTTGGAAATTTAGAGAAGCTCAATTTGGATGCTGGAAGGGAAGAATCTCACGCTGAAACAAACTTCTCTCTGGCGATTACTAGGGAAAAACCCCTAGTCTGTGTGTTAAATGCTTTGTTTAATGTTGTAAAAAGGAAAAAGGAAAAAAAAGGCTGCCTGCTTTAGTTAGAGAGGAGGGAAAGAGTAATAAAATTCAAGCTTAGCCTGGGCTGGACAATAAATCTCTAAAGATAAGAAATGCTAATTGCTGTCAGAAGAATACTCAGTCAGAAGAAAAAAAAAACTTTTATTAAAAAAATTGTATTTGGTTTGATTCGGTTTATTTATTAACATAAATTATGCTTTAAATTCAGCTCTGCTGGACATGTGTGGGTTTTGTGGAGTTTTGAGCTGTTCACTATAGTGTGAATCTTACAGGTTTTGAAGGAAAAAGGAAAGGAGAATGCAAGTGATTTCTGAAGGATTGATATGTAGGAGCAAATTGAAAGCCTGAATGATTTCAAGAAGGAATCACTTGGAAAAAAGAAAGTAAATAAACTGATTGGCTAAATCTTGAAAAGGATTCCTCTATAGGAAATTGAGTGGGAAATGGAAAAAAGAACAGCAGAGAGGTACTGACCACAAGCAGGCATGAAACATGTACTCCAATATTTATATCAGGGCAGTCAATGGGGTGTCTAAGACCTGTGTGATGCAGTGCTGACTAAGTTTGTGGCACTGGGTTTGTACACAATAGCAGAGAACTTGCTAGCAGTTGTCTTATTTGACAAAGGCCAAATAGGATAGCCCAATGACAAGTCCAAAAAGGAGGAAGGCCCCTGGTATCAGACTTTTCCAAAGCATACAGGTGTTCTTTACTAAACTGGTATTAATGGAGCATCTCAAATACTTGTTGGTTGTAGTGGACCATCTGATCTCATGAGTGGAGACCTTTCCCCTTGCCCGGGAAACTGCCTCAGCAGTCCTAAAAGTACTCCTTGAGCATATCATTCTGAAGTATGGGTGGGTGGAAAAGATAGATTCAAACCAAGGCACCCATTTCATGGCTAAGATCCTCCGATCTGTGGCCTGAACTCTAGAAATATCATGGAACTTACACACTACATGGCACCTGCTCTCATCAGGTAAAGTGGAAAGGATGAATAAGGAAATTAATCAGCAACTGACTAAATTGGCATTACAGACACAATTTTCCTGGACCAAGTGCCTTGGAATTAGAACAAAACCCAGAAGGGATGTGGGATTATCACTTTACGAATTATTGTATGGTCACCTTTATCCAAAAGGGATTTAAAATTCTTCCTTGGATCCAATATTTCAAACCAAGGATTTGTTTTTAAGGAAATATGTCATGTCTTTACTGCAACATCTGAGAACTTTTTTTTTTTTTTTTCCCCCCTGAGGCTGGGGTTAAGTGACTTGCCCAGGGTCACACAGCTAAGAAGTGTTAAGTGTCTGAGAGCAGATTTGAACTCTGGTCCTCCTGAATTCAAAGCTGGTGCTCTATCCACTGTGCCACCTAGATACCCCCAAACATCTGAGAACTTTACAACTAAAAAGGCTCAGACTCCCCCCTTAGGATTTATGGTATATAAGTTCCAGCCTGGACACTGGGTCCTGGTTCAGACATGGAAGAAGGGCAAGCTGACCCTGACTTGGGAAGATAAACCCACATCTTCATACTTTCAAAGCCAGCTCTTTATTCACTACCCTGCTTCTAAATATTATTACTAGAGTATCAAAAACTTGAGAAAATATTAATAGCTATTATTATAATTTTTATTATCTATGATAGGTAACCATAGTGGAAACTCTCAAAATTTAACTACAGGGGACAAACAACACTGAAATATAGCCAGCATACAAGAGGGAAATTTTTAATGACATCTGTTAGATTATAGATAAATGGGGGAAAATCTTAACATGGAATTAATAAAGAGAATAGTAATTATCTTTGGATTCAATAAGCCAGATTCTTTCTACTATTCATTTTGAGTAAAGCAGATATTGTGCAAAGCCAGAGAAATCCTTGCAGGCCAAGTGAGGAGCAAGTAATTATAACTAAGAAATAAATCAGGCTTTCCTTTGTTTGCCTATCTGCATATGGATATAACTAGGTTTGCACTGTCAGTGAAATGTCAGAAATTTAGAAAATAACTATTTCAATAACAAATCATTATAAATATATTTTTAAAAAAACATAGCAATAAAGTATGATAATTTTATGACTAGATGTGGAAGTATTATCTAAATAATGCTGTCACAATATATTCAAGTTGGGGCAGCTACGTGGTACAGTGGCTAGAGTACCAGCCCTGAAGTCAGGCTGACCTGACTTCAAATCTAGTCTCAGACATTTAATACTTTGTGTGAGTGTGACCCTGAGCAAGTCACTTAACTCCAATTGCCTCAGCAAAAACAAAACAAAACAAAAAAACAATATATTCAAGTTGATGATGAAAACATAAACAAAAACTATATTGAGAATCATTTTAAATTAAATCAAAACTTCCCCAAAGCATATTTTTGCATAAAAATTAGGTATACAGAATAACAATTTTTGAATTTTTTGAACATTCGTTTTCTATACAAGTTGAAAAATGGAATAGCAAAGCACCATGATAAATCCCAAAGTCTTGGGACAAAAAAAAAGGTGAGGAGAAGTATAAGTAATGATTTCTACATTACAAACCAAAATTTTATTTGTATATATAATAGTGTGACCAATATATAACATGGATACAAAAACACATAAATTGGAATACTTGGTAATTAAATTCCTCATTAAACTATACATATCAGTTAAAATTTTATCCAGACTAACACCACAATTGGGCCATTTAACAAGATATTTACTTCATGCAGGACTGAATTGTGTTAGTGGGTCTCCTGAATTCTGAAAATAGTATTGAAAGATATTATATCAAGTCTGGTTCCTGAGAAGCAAACTCAAGAATAGCATCTCCCCCACTCCTTATTATATAGGTATGAATTAAATTTAAATAATATAAATAAGCCTAACATATATTCACATCAAGATATACTCTGAAGAGAGGGATGATTATTATCTTTATATAAGGTTTTTTTTTTTTCTCCCCCCCTGAGGCTGGGGTTAAGTGACTTGCCCAAGATCACACAGCTAGAAGTGTTAAGTGTCCGAGACCAGATTTGAACTCGGGTCCTCCTGAATTCAAGGCTGGTGCTCTATCCACTGTGCCACCTAGCTGCCCCTTGCTTTGTTTTTCAAAAGAATTCCAGTCATTTTAAATTGTAATTCCTCTTCAAACATCTGAAAAATGATTTGATTTAGACTGTATTTTTTTTCCAAAGACAAGGAAGATGTCTTATGTGTACTTGAGTTTCGAAATAGCAACCTTGTAAACTAGGAACACAGTAAAAACCTAGTCTAATTTCAGTATTCAATTAACTGAGCTATTTTTTCAACTGGCAAATGATAGAAAAACAAATAGATTTATTGAAAAGCCAAATGACTTCCATGGGTCTTGGATTAGAATTGGGTCATAACCTAAGAGTGAAGTAAACACTTCTCTTAGTAGGACAATACCTTAAGAGCTGATGCTCAGGATACTTAAATATAAAAGATATTTCATAATAAAGATTAAAATTTTAAAAACTGAACAACATTACTTCAAGAAAAATGAAAAACTCAGTTACTGAAGTATGGATTTAATACTTTGAGTATGACAGAATCTATATATTTTGTCACCTCCATGAGAAAGAAAGAAATCATAGTATAGATTTAAAGCAGAAAATCTTAGAGAATACCTAATTCAGTATTCTGATTTCACAAATTATAAAAAATAACCAGACTTCCACCTTAGTATGGTTCTTTTTGTGTGCCACTGATCATCATTAAGGAGACTCTTAATTAGTGAAGAGGATGTTAAGCCTTGGTGTGACATGTGAAGACGAAAATTGGTGTGATACGTAAAATTATTTTGGGAATCTACAGACATGTAGAGAAAGCAGATTCCTTGACATGACTTTGGGTTACTGAGTGTTTGCCCAGGGTCTTTGATGACATTTCCCTTGGTTGAAATAAGATCTTATGTCCCTCTCATTTAAAAACTGCTTTCAATTTTATTTATTTTCTAGTGTATTATGTATGTATTATGTACATATGTGAATATGTACAACTTCACTAATTGCTGTTTAGTGTTTTACGTAAATAAACGAATTTATTGGCTGTCCATTATTTTGGATCGTCATTTAGGTTTCCAGCATTTTATCTGCAGGGGCAAACCAGTGGCTGTAAGCTTAAGAAATACTTTTTTTTTCCTCAAGTCATCAGGAAAATAGCTTTTGTTCTGAATCTATTATACTTATAGATTAGCACTATTGGGGGTGAGGAGGAAACAGATATAATTCTAGTCTGATATCCCTTGCCCTAGAATATAAACATTGTCAGTGACAGAAGCAAAATTTGAACCCAGGCCTTTAACTCTGAATTTAGCATTTTCTTCTACCACATTATATAAAAGGCTTCTCTTTCCCTCTCCCTTCTTCCCTGCGTGTCCTTCTCCCATTCCCTTCCTCCTCCCCCCCTCGTTCCTCTCTCTGTCTCTGTCTCTCTCCAATTATGTCTTTTTCTCCAATTCTGTGTCCCTTGTCTCATGTTTTTAAATATCATCTCCATGCAGATAACTACCACATCTATATATCTACCCTCAATTCTCTCCTGAGTTCTAGTTCCACCTCACCAACTGCCTGTTGGACATTTTGAACCAAATGTACTGTGTGTAGTATTCTAAACTCAAAAAGATACTACCATAATAACAAAGTTCATATGGAAGAACAAAAGGTCAAGAATTTCAAGGGAATTACTGGGAGAAAAAAAGCAAATGAAGATGACATAGCTAAAACTATATTATAAAGCAGTGATCATCAAAACTATCTGATACTGATTAAGAAATAGAATAGTTGATCAGTGAAATAGTGTAATGGGCCAGAACTCTACTTGAAACAAGGATTCTTACAAAGTGTTAACTCAGTGGAATTGATAAGAGAATGGTTATCTTGTTTAGCATAGTGATTAATAGTTCTCTAGTTCAGTATGATTGAATTAATCTTACAACAAATAATGGTTCCCTAGTGATATAATGATTGACTTTTACTCAGTATGATGAATGGATTTAATTGTAATAGAGTATTTAAGAGGTCAGAGTCAGACCTAGAGAGGACTTGGAGTCAGACTCAGAGAAGACAGAGGACTGGAGGCTGGATCTCAAGGTCTTGGAGCCAAGGAGAGACATTCCATCTTCATCAGCCTCTTGGTGGCTGGCCTGTCCTCCTGCTTCCCCCACTGAGATCAAGGCCTGTCTAAAGGGTCTCCAGAAAGCTAGCCCAGACCCCAGGCAAGGAGACAGATTGTGATGGCGACAATAAAAACTGTTGGACTTTTGAATTGACTATTCTCATGGTAATTACTCATCTAAAATGAAGGCTGGTCCCAAGACCTCCAGAAAGCTAATCAGAACACCACATATTGGCACCCAATTGGCTAAGGATTTACACTCAGCAGTCCAGACTGACATGATCCTGAGTTCATGGAAAAGTTTCTGTAACCTAGAAATTAGGGTGAGTAAAAAAATAGACAAGAAGGAAACTTTGTTAAGAACTAAACTAGTGTTTCAGCTGAGATGGGACAAATGCTTAGAAAGGAGCCTTCTCCACCCCAAAGAAGGTGTGTAGAAAGCATAGTTAGACTAATAAAAAACCTAGGTTTGATTGTAACTTGGAAGCAGATCATTGAATTCTTTGAAACATTAAAATATACATCTCCTTGGTTCTCTAAGGAAGAAGAATTAGATCCAGATGAATAGAAATTAGTTGGATAGTAACCAATTGAATATTACAATGATACCAGTCCTGATTCAATTCCTAAAGAAACATTCTATACATATAACTTAATATAATTGGCTTTAAGGAATTACATAAATATTAGAATCAGGAAAAAGAAGAAAGAGCAGGAGGAAGAGGGTACTGATAAAAACAATTGAATAGCATAAAGAATTAGACAAGAAAGGAGTTAAGTACAATGCTGATGAAATTAAGGAGTGTGATGCTTCAAAGCAGAAGCCATTAGGGCATTTCTCCATCCTCTGACTTACCCCCCCCTCAAATAACCCTTCATGGGTGGAGGGAAAAGGAGAAGAGGGAGGAGCAGTGACACCATCAGCACCACCCATGAAGGAGCTTTGTCCATCCCCTATGACAAGATTAAAAAAGGCACTAGTTAAAGCTAAAAAAGGACATGATATATCTGATTTAAGAATAGAAGCATATTCTGTTATTCAAGAGTTTGACTCTTCAGGTCAACAAAGGAGAAGATACACTCCTTTTGATCTGGAAATTATCAAAGATCTGAAAAAGGGTTGCACTCTTTATGGGGCTACATCATCTTATGTTATAATGGTATAAGAGAATTCGGCTTATGAAATTTTAATCCCTAGTGATTTGAAATCTATAGCAAGGATATGTTTCAAACGTGGACAAAACTTATTGTACCTTTGGAGTATAGTGAATTATGTAGAATACAAGACCAATGAAATAGACCAACTGGAGTTAAAATACCAGTCACCTTTGATTAACTAGCAGGTAAAGGTCATTATGCAGACACATTAGTACAGATAAATTACCCTTTGATAGCATATGAGCAAATTGCTGCTGCTGCTGCTATCAAATCATGGGCCACCCTCCCACGAAAACAAGATAGAGGAGAAGTCTTCATGAGTATAGAGCAAGATCCAAATGAATCCTTTGCTGATTTTATGGGATGTCTGCAGACAGCTGTCATATGAACTATTGGTGAAAATGCAGCAATAGGAATAATGGCAAAACAACTTGCTAGAGAAAATGCTAATGAGGTTTGTAGGACTCCTTTAGAGGAGATTATAACATGCTGTGCCACAGTGGGAATAAATACCTTTTATTCCCTGGCTATGATGCAGAATATGGGAAGATGGGGGCCCTCATGGCAAGGGACTTCCTGAGACTTGTCAGTGCTTTCAATGTGATAAAATAGGGCATTCAAAAGTTCAATGTTGGTATAGAGATCGAGTGAGAAGACAGGGTGAGAGAATAAGACCCAAAACCCTGAGTCCAAATGCAACAAAGCCTTCCATTGGGCCTCAGAATGTAGATTGACCCCGGGAAATGAGAGACGGGGCTCAGCTCCAAGACCTCAAACAAAAAACAAGTGTGGCATGATGGCAACCGAGGTTACACCCAGAGTCTTTAGAACTTCAGTACTCTGATATGATCAATCAACTGAAAAGCAATCCTATAGGAGAAAGGGATTACAATTGGGGAGAATACAGGTTTTATAACCCAACAGAAGGGCAGTGTCCAGTGTGAGCAGCTCCAATATAATCTCCAGGTAATGTGGAGAGATACAGAAAGTGGTGAATGGAAGGGACTAGATAGGTTAACTGCTGGGGAAAGAGGGTTTGCTTGTATCTCTACATATGGAGAAGGAATCAGATGGGTGCAAATGAGCCATATTTGCTTTGTCCATCAGAGAGAGACAGAAAAAGAAAAAACCTCGAAACAAAGGAGAAGACCTAAGAAACATTTGACACTGAAAGAGCATGGCTGATAATAAGACTGTTGCAGGACTTTAAAAACAGCAGGAATCCTTGGATTCCCTAGGATGAAAAATTGTTGATAAGACTATTACAGGACTTCAAAACTTGCAGGAATCATTGGATTCTCTGACACATGAAGTAATGGACAATAGATTGGTTTTGGACTATTTCTAGGACTTATGGACATGTATAATTCCTCATGTTGATTCATGTTGTTTGTTACTTCACTTCTAGCCTGCATTATATTTCTATGTGCTTGTGTAATACCTCCCATTTTGACTGATTTATGTATACCTGTTTCAAGTGAGGCCCTTCAGAAATCCACTAACAAAATCTAGTTTGACTCCCCCCATTTCCCTTTGGTGTTTTCATCTCCCTTCCTGAGACATAAGGAGGGGCATGGTCACCTCCTTTTTGGGGTTTTCAGCTCCCTGAGAAGTCAGAGATGGTGTGACCACCTATGTTCTAAAACAAAAGAAAGCAGGAGATGTAATAGGCCAGAACTTTGTACTTAAAACAAAGATTCTTACAAAGTGTTAACTCAGTGGAATTGATATGACAATGGTTATCTAGTTTAGCATGGTGATTAATAATTGTCTAGATCAGTATGATTGAATTAATCGTACGACAAATAATGGTTCCTTAGTGATATAATGATTGACTTTTACTCAGTATGATGAATGGATTTAATTGTAATAGAGTATTTAAGAGGTCAGAGTCAGACCTAGAGAGGACTTGGAGACAGACTCAGAGAAAATAAAGGAATGGAGGCTAGAGCTCAAGACCTTGGAGCCAGGGAGAGACATTCCATTTTCATCAGCCTCTTGGTGGCTGGCCTGTCCTCCTGCTTCCCCCACTGAGACCAAGGCCCATCTGAATGGCTTCCAGAAAGCTAGCCTGGACCCTAGGCAAGGAAACAGACAGAGAAGGAGACAGTAAAAACTTTTGCACTTTATTTCTGGCTATTCTTGTGGTGATTACTCATCTAAAATGAAGGCTGGTCCCAAGACCTCCCAAAGCTAACGAGAATACTACAGTTATAGGTTAAATTCAAATAGGTTAGGTTCACAAGACACAACACTCAATGATTATAGTAATCTAATATTTGATAAATCCAAAGACCCCAGCTTCTGGGATGAGAACCCACTATTTGACAAAAATTTCTAGGAAAATTTGAAAATAGTATGGCAGAAACTAGGCATTGACCAACACCTAGCACACTATACCAAGATAAAGTCAAAATGCATTCATTATTTAGACATAAAGAGTGATACTAAAAGCAAATTAGAAGATAGTCTACCTTTCAGATCTATGTGGAGAAGGAAGGAATTTATGACCAAAGAAGAACTAGAGTACAGTATGAAATTCAAAATGGATAATTTTGGTCATATTATATTTAAAAGTTTTTGTACAAACAAAATCAATGCAGACAAGATGAAGCAGAAAATTGGGGGAAAATCTTTATATCTAAGGGTTCTGATAAAGGCGTCATTTCTAAAATATATAGAGAATTGACTCAAATTTAGAAGAATACAAGTCATTCTCCAGTTGATAAATGGTCAAAATATATGAATAGACACTCTTTCAGATGAATAAGTTAAAATCATTTCTAGTTATATTGAAAAAATGCTTTAAATCACTATTGATCAGAGAGATGCAAGTTAAGACAACTCTGAAGTTCCTCTATACACCTTTCATATTGGCTAAGATGACAGGAAAAGATAATGATAAATGTTGGGGGTGAAGTGGGAAAACTGGGACACTAATACATTTTTGTTGGAATCGAGAACTAATCCATCCATTCTGGAGAACAATTTGGAACTATGCCCAAAGGGCTATCAAACTTTGATCCAGCAGTGTCTCCACTGGGTCTGTATCCCAAAGAAATCATAAAAAAGGGAAAAGGGGCCATATGTATAAAAATTAGACATTGTTTGTAGCAGTCTTTTTGTAGCGCCAAGTAACTGAAAAGTGAGTGGATGCCCAGTAGTTGGGCAATGGCTAAATTATGATATATGAATGCTATGGAATATTACAAGAAATGATCAGCAGAATGATTTCAGAAAGACCTGGAGAGACTTACAGGAACTAATGTTAAGTGAAGTGAGTAGAATCAAGACAATACTATATATGGTAACAAGAAGATTATGTGATAATTAATTCTGATGGACTTGGATCTTTTCAACAATGAGGTGATTCAGGATGATTGCAAAAGATTTGTGATGGAGAGAGTCATCTCCATCCAGAAAGAGAACTGTGGGGATGCACACCATAATATTTTCACCTTTTTGTTGTTGTTTGCTTATTTTTTGTTTTCTTTCTCACTTTTTTCTTTTTTGATGTGATTTTTCTTGTGCAGCAGGATAATTATGGAAATATGTATACAAGAATTGTACATGTTTAACATATATTGGATTATTTGATTTTGGGAAGGAGTGGGAGGAAGAAAAAAAGTTTTGCAAAGGTATAAAATAAAATAAAAAATAAAAAACATTATTTAAAAAAATAAATAACAAAAACATACTACCACCTTTATCTCCTTCTGAATTTTTTTTATTTCTATTGAGCAAATAAGCTCAATATCATCTTCGACATCTCATTTCTATTCATTCCATAAATCTAATCATAAACTAATTATGGACTTCTCAATTTGTCTTTTTTCTACTTACATGGTAGCTAATCCTCATTCAGGCCTCACTCTTAATCTATATCATTATGATAGATTCCTATCAATTTTCCTTCCTCATTTCAAACTCTCCCCTCTCAATCCATCTTCCACATAATTGTCTAAATTATTTTCTTAAGGCACAGACCATGTCTCTCCCATTCTCAAAGAACCACTATCTTCTAATTATCCCAGTGTCTGATATATAGTCTTTTTTTCCCTTTTGCATTCAAAGTCTTTTACAACTTGGCTTGTTAGTTTTCCAAGTTGATTATACATAACAAATTTTATCGACCACCCAAATTGGCCTTTTTACTATTTGTCACCAGCCCTACACAAACTAACTCTCATGCCTTGAATATGATGCTTTGTTATCACTCCCTCTTGTAATTCCTAGTATCTGTCAAAATTCGGATTAAATATCATGTCAAATATAAGCTTAAACATTAGGCCTCTCATGATCCCACACTTGTGCCTTCTCACTCCAAATGGTTAGTATTTATGTGTTCACATTATCTGTTTAGTTAGCTGTCTTATGCAAAAACATTCCTTTGTCTTTTCTCTGATAGTGTTGAGCACTGGATATGTTGGGGTCATAGCCACCCCCCCCCTTCCTTGCCATTCGGACTGGGAGAATTGCATTAGAAAAAATCTTGGAGCTCCAATCATCTTTACATATTGTGTAATATATATATATATATATATATATATATATATATATATATATATATATATATATATATGTATATGTATATATATATGTATATATGTATATATATGTAGGTGTAGGAAGTCTCCCAGAAAAAGTTTATTAATTAAAGTCTGAAAGCTTTATAGTTTCTATTTCTCAGAAGTAAGATTACTAAATTCTTTACAATAATGCTTATGTCAGATTTTGCAAAATGCTGTTGTGACAATCTTATTCTTGTAAAGTACTTTGCAGAAAGTCCACTGAACTTCCTTATTCCCTGCAGAAAAGGAGGAATGGGTGGGTTAAGGAAGTACTGTGGTTTTTGTGGGTTTTTTGCCTATAAAGGCAAGCTGTCAGTAGCTGTTCTTTGGCTTCCTTGCCTAATCTTGTCCCTTTAAGACTCAGCATTAGATTGCCAGCTTCTCAAGATTCTAAATAAAGAAACTTTCTATATGTACCTAAAGATACCTCTGAGTAGTCAATTTGAGTGAGGGTCATGCCATCCCACACTGTTGGGGATCAGTCCGGGATCAGTAGTCTTCAGGGAGACAGTGGTGATCTCAGGTCAAAAACAGGCACCTGTTGACCAATTAATCTACAGCTTTTGACTTTACTGCCTCCCACCTAGAGGGCAAGCAACCAAAGCAGAGAAACCCGGTATGGACAGAACTGGAGGAAATCAAAACTATCCTGATGGCTGGGAGCAATCTAGAACATTTATATGTGTCACTGGAGGTACACACTCAGGGGCATTGAGGGGCTATTGGCTGGGTCAAGGGGAACCCAAGGGATTAACCTTCTTGAAATTATTTGGACTGCTCTGATCCCAAGGAAAGGGCTCTCTGTGGACGTTCTCTGATGACTGCTAGTGTAAGGGTGACCTTCACCAAGCCTGGTCTGGTGCCAGGTTGTACTGTGGGAAAGATGCCGTCCAAAGAAAAGAGTCCAAAATACAAAGAGAAGAGTAAAAAGAAAATTATCAAGTATTGTTGTTTTGTTTGGGGCAACCAAAATATAGGCAGAAGAGTAATTTGGCCAAAGTTTGGTTCCTCTGAAGATTGGGGTATAGCAGCAACTAAATTTATTTGTTAATGGGAAAGATCCTTTCAGCCCAGAGGAGTCAGCATACTCCAACCTCTGTCTTAATGGATCTGTCAGATTCTTCCTTAACAGCCCAAAGGGAGGGGAGAACAATAAAGATCACAAAGAGGATGACCCATGGGACCCCCTTGCTGCATTTCCCCTGCCTTATACCCTTCCTCTCCCAGGTGCAGCTCCACCACTACCCAAGGAGACTCTGCCTCATTGGGCACCTAGGGAAGATAAGATAGGAGGGAAGTGCGTCCTAGGGAAGGACCCCATGTCTCCTTACAAAGGGTGTTGAGGCAATTAGAAAAAGACCTCCAGAATCTCCCTTTCAAAGAACAGACTGGTGAAGAAAAAGAAGGAAAAGCCTCATGATATGTTTCCCTTTAGGGAGGTCCCACTAGGAAGAGCATAAGAGCATAAACATTCCATTGTCAGGAAATTATGTCAGAACTTTCAAGAAGGAATTAGTTTCTATTATGGAGGATTCAGTGGGAACTTCAAAACAGTTAGACCAATTTTTGGGACCCAGTTTATATACTTGGTCTGAATTAAGGCATATTCTGAATATTTTATTTACTCATGAGGAACGAACCTCAATCAGAGCAACTTCTATGAGGGAATGGGAGAGAAGGCACTGCCCCCCCCCAAATTGAGGTAGTACCAGCGGATCAAAAATACCCAATAGCTGACCCTAGGTGGGATGGCAATAACCCCACACATAGACAACATATGCAGGATTTGAAGGACTTATAAGGTGCCTAAAGTCAGAACAACAAGGCTTTGATAATTAGGGCAAGAGAAAGAAGAATCACCCACCCAATATTTAGAGCACCTCAAGGCAGGGATGAGGAAATATTCTGGATTAGACCCTGAAGGCCTTGAGGCAGAGCAGGTATTAAAGGTACAGTTTGTGTCTAATTTCTGGCCAGATATTAATAGGAAATTACAGAAGATTGATGTGTAGAGTCAGAAGCCATTAGGGACTTTACTGGAAGAGGCTACAAAAGTATATGTGAGAAGAGATGATGAAAGGGATAAGAGAGAACATCAGAGAACTAAAATGATGGTACAGACAATTCAGAGCACACAAAAATCAGAATGCCCCCAATAAAGGGCCTAGAAGGGATTGGAACCCTGTGAAAACTCAACAGAAAAGAGGAGAGCCGAAGAATTCAGACTCAGGATGCTGAACATGTGGGAAATAGGGGCATTTTTCCAGAGTGCCCCAGGAGAAGGGAAGAATAGGTGGACTCTCTGATGGAACTAGAGGATTAGGAAAGTCAGGGGCTCATTGAGAAATTCCACACAGAACCCTTGATAAATTTAAGGGTGTGTCCCTCTAAGGAGGAATTAGTGTTTTGAGTAGATTCAGAAGCAGCCAGAACCCCAGACACGCAGGTACCAAAAGGGACAAAATTGTCTACTAAGACTCTAGTAGTGTCTGGGAACAAGGGAGAAAATTTCCCAGTCCCTATGTCTGAAGTAATGCCCACAGAGTATGATGGGACAGAAATATTAGGACAGCTTCTAATGATACCTGAACCTTGAGTAAATCTGTTAGAAAGAGATATGATTATGAAACTATCAGTTTTATGATTAGAGGATCTGTGCTGGTACCTTTAAGAACTTACATAATGAAAGAAATTGATAAGAGCCAAATTGATCCATGGGTATGGGCTAGCCCTGGGAATCCAGAACATCTATCACCCCAATCCGGATAGTAGTCAAGGACCCACTACATATTGTTCGGTTTGACAATACCCCATCCTCATGGAAGGGAGAAAAGGCCTACAACCAGTCATTAGGAGATTATTAGACACAAACTTGATTGAGCCCTGAATTTTACCATATAACATCCCCATTCTGTCAGTAAGGAAAAAAGATGGGACATATATGAAGGTGCAGGATTTGAGGGAGATTAATAAAATAGTCCTCCCATCACATCCAGTGGTTCCGGACCCTTACACTATCATGGGAAAAATACCCGAGGGCAGCTCATGGTTCAGTGTGATAGATTTGAAGGATGCATTTTGGAGTTGTCCTCTGACTGAGAAAAATAGAGATATTGTTGCATTCGAATGGGAAGACCCAGAGTCAGGGAGGAAGCAACAATATTGTTGGAATGTGCTTCCCCAGGGATACATAAAATCACCTAATCTATTTGGACAAATTTAGGAAAAGATATTAGAGGAATTTTGAGTGTCCTAATAAGGAAACAAAAATATTGCAGCATGTAGATGACTTACTCCTTGTAGGGAAAAAGAGGGATTTTTTTTTTTTTTTTTTAACACAAACCACTATCAGGTTTCTTAATTACCTGGGGCAGAAAGGGTTGAGAGTATCTCAAGAGAAGCAGCAGTTTGTAGAAAGGGAAGTAAAATATTTGGGACACTTAGTAAGTGAAGGACAAAAGAAACTGCTTCCAACATAGATTGAGGAGATTCTTAAAATAGCAAGGCCAAGAACAAAAAGGGAGCTCAGGACCTCTTTATACTTGCTAGAAGGAAACCCAATAAGATTGAGTGGGAACCTGGGGCACAAGAAAATTTTGAGGAATTAAGAAAAGCTCTAATGTCTGCCCTAGTACTGATGTTACCATCTCTGGAAAAGCCATTTCACCTATTTGTTCTTAAAAGGGAATAGCCTTAAAGGTGCTAGCATAAATAAGGGGAGAGCAGATACATCCAGTGGCTTTTCTATCTAAATTCCTGCATCCTGTAGTAAGAGGATGGCCCTCATGTATACAAGCAATAGCTGCAACAGCCACCTTGGTGGAGGAAAGTAGAAAATTGACATTTGGAGGAAGTCTTATTGTGAATGCCCCTTACCAAGTTCGGTCTATTTTGAATCAAAGGGCTGGGAGATAGTTGTTAGATTCTAGAATATTGCAATATGAAGCAATTCTATTAGAAAGAGATGATTTGATATTATCACAGGATTCAAACCTAAATTCAACCAGTTTTTTTGTCTGCCTCCCCTGGGAAAAAAGCTCCATTAGAGCACAATTGTATCAATGCAGTAGATTTACAGACACAAATTAGGGAGGATTTACAGGTAGAACGTCTACATAGGAATTCAGTGGTTTATAGATGGTTCTTCATGGGTGGTAAAAGACAAAAGGTAGAATGGGTATGCAATCATTGATGGGAATGGATTGTCTGTTGTCCAGTCAGGATCCCTACCCAACAATTGGTCAGCTCAGACCTGTGAATTATTTGCTCTTAATCAGGCCCTAAAGACATTAGGAGTAAAGAGCGGAATCATTTATAATGATTCTAAATATGCCTGGGGAGTAGTGCATATATTTGGGAAAGAAAAATTTGGGAAGAACGAGGCATGGTCAACAGTAAAGGTAAGGGATTGGCATGTGAGGCCTTGATAGCTGAGGTATTGACTAATATTATGCTACCCAAATTTATTGTTGTTGTCCATGTGAAAGGCCATCAACTCGGGAATTCCTTTGAAGCAAAGGAAATTGCTTTGCATATGAGGAAACAAAGTGAGCAGGGGAGAGAGATCCCACTAAACCTAAGGAAATGATGGTGCTTAATATCTGCTGTACCCCAGCATATACCTCCGCCATCCTATTACTGAGATGAGAAGCAGAAACATCCGGTTTTCGGAGCCCAGGAGGACACAAAGGGCTACTGGTTCTTGCCCGATGGCAGAGAAGTAGTGACTGTAATGTTCTTCTCTAAAACATAATGTTCTCGGGAGCAGGTTTCTTAGGGGGCTTCTGGAGGCAGCCTTCATTTCAGTTCAGTATAATCACAAGTGCAGGCAGGGATTAAGGTCCAAATCCTTTATTGTTTCCGTCAAAATCTTATCTCCTTCACTTGAGATTTGGCTAGTTTCTGGAGGCCTTCCAGATCTAGCTTCTAGTCCTTTGCCTCTGCCAGCTTCTGGCTCTAGCTCCTTATGAATGTCTCCAAATCTAAAGGTTTGTACTTCAGCTTCCAGCCAGCACAAAGGTAGAAAATGGAATGAATCTGTCTCCACCTCCGAGTGTGGGCTTGTGTGTCTGGCCCTGAGAGCTTCTTGCTTATATACTGTACACTGAGTACACACCAATCATTATATCACTAGGAAACCATTATTTGTTATAGGATTAAATCAATGCTAAACTAGATTTAACTATTGTCTCCTCAATTCAACTCAGTACCTTGTTTCAAGTTCTGGCCCATAGCATCTCCTTGTAGGATCAGATCAATCATACTGAACCATGCTAAATTAGATAATTTTTGTCTCTATCAATTCCACTGTCTTAGTACATTGTAAGAATCCTAACAACTGACCAAGACAGATAGGATACATGTGCTCCAAGACTTAAATCAGAGCAGTCATTGGGATGTCCAGAACCTGTGTGATGCAATACTTACAAAATTCATAACCCTATATTATAAACACTGGGAAATAGTATACTATCTACACTAATAGCCTTGTCTGTTGAAGGACAAATAAGGCAGCCCTATAACAAGCCCCATCAGGTATCAGACCTTTTCAAAGTATACAGGTGGACTTCACCCAATTGCCCCCCTGTGGGGCATGTTAAATATCTGCTGGTCATAGTGGACCATTTGACATCCTCGGTAGGCCTATCCCCTTCAACAAGCCACAGCTTCAGCTGTGGTCAAAATCATCCTTGAATAAATTATTCCAAGGTATGGGGTAGTGGATCCTACTGATTTAGAGTAGGATACCCATTTCACAGTTAAGATAATCCTTGGCTAAGTGTTAGAAACACTTTGGGATTTCCATACTCCATGGCAGACAATGCAAAGACATAAAGGGACATAATTGGGTTAGAAGTGGGAGCTGGAAGATATGCAATGCCAACAAGAAGAAAAATAGCTTCTGTATCTAATTGAAAGGGCCTAAAAGCCAAGCTTTCCTTTACCTGAAATTTATTTAGGCCATGGGCCCAGACGAGACCCCCATGTCACTCAATATGAAGGGCTAAGGATGGAAGGTTTGGAAACTAATAACTAATAACTAATAATAGCTGAAAAGGTTGGGACAAAAAAAATAACATGAGAAAGCAGATATTACCTACTAGAAATATAATAGAAAGGTTAAAGGAGCAAATGTCTAAGAAGCAGATGAACTATGAAACTTATAATGACAAAAATAAAAAGAAGGAATAAAAATAACTAGAAGTTAATGTATAATTATTGAAAACCCTCTAAGGACACATGCATAACTATATGGACAACAAGCACAGTGTATATGAATAAAAATGAGGGAGAGGAAATCCCTGATAAAAATTATTCCCAAGACTCCCCAGAGATCTTGGAATGATAACTACAAATTCAGAATTAATCTAAAGAGAAATAATACTTAAAAGAATATATTAAAAATGAAATCAGGACAGAAATGGAAGCTTTCTGTCTGGGATCAAAGAAGACAAATATGGCAAAAAAACTAGAAAATACAAAGTGAATACATCGGAAAAAGCAGAAAATCTAAAACAAAAGAAAATGGAATAGAAAAATTAAGTCAGAAAAACTGAGGCACAGGTGAAATAAAACTCAATAATTTTGAAAGCATACAAATTTTGTACAGGCCTAAATGACTAAAATTATATGCAAATAGTACAGAAATATATTGAGAATAACAGATATATAAGAAGAACATAATAAGTCTAAAAACTCCTCTATCCTGTTGTAGAAAGAGGCTAAGAATCTTAGAATAACTGCTTGATCAACAAAAATATTGCCAGAGAAAAACTCCAATTTTTAGTGATATTATGCCCCAATAAATCACTAAACTGTGTATACTTTTCGACTTATCTAAATCACTACTAGGTCTATACTGAAAAGAGATAAATTAAAAGCAATTGAACTCATATTTAGAAATAATTATCTTTAGTAGCATTTTTTATATTAGATTAAAATTGGAAACCAAAGAAGTGGCTATCTGTTGGAAAATAGTGAACACTGTGATATATGTGATGGGGGTTGAGGTCCCTTTAAGAACCTCCCCCATGGCTGAACTTTGATTTACAAATCCTGGTCAGTGGGCTTTCCCCATCACCCACAGTATCTGAGCTAACTTGGGCTTTCCCAACCTCCATGGCTGACTTTTTTTAAAATTAATTTTATAATTATAACATTTTTTGACAGTACATATGCATAGGTAATTTTTTACAACATTGTCCCTTGTACTCCCTTCTGTTCCAAATTTTTCTTCTACTTCCCTCCACCCACTCGCCTAGATGGAAGGCATTCCCATACATATTAAATATGTTATAGTATATCCTAGGTACAATATATATGTGCAGAACTGAATTTTGTTTTTGTTGTTGCAAAGGAAGAATTGGATTCGGAAGGTAAAAATAATCTGGAGAGAAAAACAAAAAATTCTAACATTTTACACTCATTTCCCAGTGTTCCTTTTCTGGGTGTAGCTGATTCTGTCCATCATTGGTCAACTGGAATTGGATTAGCTCTTCTCTATGTTGAAGATATCCACTTCCATTAAGAATACATCCTCATACATTATCATTGTTGAAATACATAATGATCTCCTAATTTTGCTCGTTTCACTCAGCATCAGTTGATGTAAGTCTCCAAGCCTCTGTATTCATCCTATTGGTCATTTCTTACAGTACAATAATATTCCATAACATTCATATACCATAATTTACCCAACCATTCTCCAATTGATGGACATCCGTTTATTTTCCAGTTTCTAGCAACTACAAAAAGGGCTGCCACAAATATTTTGGCACATACAGGTCCCTTTCCCTTCTTTAGTATTTCCTTGGGATATAAGCCAAGTAGTAGCACTGCTGGATCAAAGGGTATGCACAGTTTGAAAACTTTTTGAGCATAGCTCCAAATTGCTCTCCAGAATGGTTGGATTCTTTCACAACTCCACCAACAATGCATCAGTGTCCCAGTTTTTCCACATCCCTTCCAACATTCATCATTATTTGTTCCTGTCATCTTAGCCAATCTGACAGGTGTGTAGTGGTATCTCAGAGTTGTCTTAATTTGCATTTCTCTGATCAATAGTGATTTGGAACACTCTTTCATATGAGTGGAAATAGTTTCAATTCCATCATCTGAAAATTGTCTGTTCATATCCTTTGACCATTTATCAATTAGAGAATGGCTTGATTTCTTATAAATTAGAGTCAATTCTCTGTATGTTTTGGAGATGAGGCCTTTATCAGAACCTTTAACTGTAAAAATGTTTTCCCAATTTGTTACTTCCCTTCCAATCTTGTTTACATTAGTTTTGTTTGTACAATAGCTTTTTAATTTGATGGAATCAAATTTTTCTATTTTGTGATCAATAATGATCTCTAGTTCTCCTTTGGTCACAAATTGCTTCCTCTTCCACAAGTCTGAGAGGTAAACTATCCTCTGTTCCTCTAATCTATTTATGATCTTATTCTTGATGCCTAAATCATGGACCCATTTTGATCTTATCTTAGTATATGATATTAAATGTGGGTCCATGCCTAGTTTCTGCCATACCAATTTCCAGTTTTCCCAGCAGTTTTTGTCAAATAATGAATTCTTATCCCAAAAGTTGAAATCTTTGAGTTTGTCAAACACTAGATTGCTATTTTTATTCACTATCTTGCCCTGTGAACCTAACCTATTCCACTGATCAACTAGTCTATTTCTTAGCCAATACCAAATGGTTTTGGTGACTGCTGCTTTATAACATAGTTCCTGATCAGGTACAGCTAGGCCACCTTCATTTGATGTTTTTTTCATTACTTCCCTTGAAATTCTCGACTTTTTGTTCTTCCATATGAATTTTGTTGTTATTTTTTCTAGGTCATTAAAAGTTTCTTGGGAGTCTAATTGGTATAGCACTAAAGAAATAGATTAGTTTAGGGAGTATTGTCATTTTGATTGTATTCGCTCTGCCTATCCAAGAGCACTTATGTCTTCCCTATTATTTAAATCTGACTTTATTTTTCTGGCAAGTGTTTTGTAATTTTGCTTTTATAATTCCTGACTTTCCTTTGGTAGATATATTGCCAAATATTATATACTATCAACCGTTATTTTGAATGGAATTTCTCTTTGTATCTCTTGCTGTTGGATTGTATTGGTAGTGTATAGAAATGCTGAGGATTTATGTGGATTTATTTTGAATCCTGCAACTTTGCTAAAGTTATGAATTATTTCTAATAGCTTTTTAGCAGACTCTTTGGGGTTCTCTAAGCATACCATCATGTCATCTGCAAAGAGTGATAGTTTAGTTTCCTCATTACCTACTCTAATTCCTTTAATCTCTTTCTCTACTCTTATTGCCAAGGCTAGCGTTTCTAGTACAATCTTGAATAATAATGGTAATAGTGGGCAACCTTGTTTCACTCCTGATCTTACTGGGAAAGGTTCCAGTTTATCGCCAATACATATGATGTTTATTGATGGTTTAAAATATATGCTCCTTATTATTTTAAGGAATAGTCCATTTATTCCTATACTCTCAAATGTTTTTAATAGGAGTGGATGTTGGATTTTATCAAATGCTTTTTCTGCATCTATTGAGATGATCATATGGTTTTTGTTAATTTGGTTATCGATATAGTCGATTATACTAATAGTTTTCCTAATATTGAACCAGCCCTGCATTCCTGGTATAAATCCCACTTGGTCATAGTGTATTATCCTGGGGATGATTTTCTGTAGTCTTTTTGCTAACATTTTATTTCAGATTTTAGCATCAATATTCATTAGGGAGATTGGTCTATAATTTTCTTTCTCTGTTTTCAGCCTACCTGGCTTAGGTATCAGTACCATGTCTGTGTTATAAAAGGAATTTGGTAGGACTCCTTCAATCCCTATTTTTTCAAATAGTTTATATAGCATTGGAGTTAGTTGTTCTTTAAATGTTTGGTAGAATTCACATGTAAATCCATCTGGTCCTGGAGATTTTTTCTTAGGGAGTTGGTTAATAGCTTGTTCTATATCTTTTTCTGAAATGGGACTATTTAGATTGTTTACTTCTTCCTCTGTTATTCTGGGCAAGCTATATTTTTGAAGGTATTCTTCCATTTCATTTAAGTTATCAAATTTATTGTCATAAAGTTGACCAAAGTAGCTCCTAACTATTGTTCTAATTTCCTCTTCATTAGTGGTGAATTCTCCCTTTTCATTTTTAAAACCAACAATTTGCTTTTCCTCTTTCCTTTTTTAAATCAGATTTACTAAGCATTTGTATGTTTTGTTGATTTTTTCATAGAACCAACTCTTAGTTTTATTAATTAATTCAATAGATTTTTAACTTTCAATTTTATTAATCTCACCTTTTATTTTTAGAATTTCAAGTTTCATGTTTGTCTGGGGGTTTTTAATTTGTTCCTTTTCTAGCATTTTTAGTTATAAGCCCAATTGATTGACCTCTTTCTCTATTTTATGCAAGTAGGCCCCTAGAGATATAAAATTTTCCCTTATTACTGCTTTGGCTGTATCCACACATTTTAGTATGATGTCTTATTATTGTCATTTTCTTGAGTGAAGTTATTAATTATGTCTATGATTTGCTGTTTTACCCAATCATTCTTAATATAAGATTATTTAGTTTCCAATTTTTTTTGGTCTTTTGGCTTTTTATTAAATGTAATTTGCATTGCATTATGGTCTGATAAGGATGCATTTATTATTTCTGCCTTACTGCATTTGATTTTGAGGTTTTTATGCCCTAGTATATGATCAATTTTTGTATAGGTTCCATGAACTGCTGAAAAGAAAGTATACTCCTTTCTGTCTCCATTTAGCTTTCGCCAAAGATCTATCATATCAAACTTTTCTAGTATTCTATTTACCTTTTTGACTTCTTTCTTATTTATTTTGTGGTTTGATTTATCTAATTCTGAGAGTGCAAGGTTGAGATCTCCCACTATTATAGTTTTGCTGTCCATTTCTTCTTGCAGCTCTCTTAATTTCTCTTTTAAGAATTTAGATGCTGCACCACTTGGTGCATATATGTTTAATATTGATACTGCTTCATTATCTATCCTACCCTTTAGCAGGATATAATGCCCTTCCTTATCTCTTTTAATTAGATCAATTTTTGTTTTTGCTTGATCTGAGATGAGGATGGCTACCCCTGCTTTTTTGGCTTCACCAAGCACAGTAGATTGTGCTCCATTCTTTTACTTTTTTTTTTTTTTTTTAATATATCACCCTGTTTCAGGTGTGTTTCCTGTAAACAACATATAGTAGGATTCTGGCTTTGAATCCAGTCTGCTAATTGCTTCCTCTTTATGAGGGAGTTTACCCCATTCACATTTATGGTTAGAATGACTAATTCTACATTTCTTGCCATCCTGTTAACCCCTGCTTCTGGCTTTTCTCCTTTCCTTTCTTCTTACCCCCCTACCCAGTATTAAATTTGTGAACACCACAAATGTGGTTTCTTTCTCTCAGATATAATAGGTTACCTTTTCCTCTTCATGAGATGTAGTACCACCACTTTACCCTTTTTTATGATATAATTGCCTTTCCACCTCTAGTTTGTAGGACAAATTATACATGTGTTCTTTACATATCATTATGGCAGAAATATAGTTCTAAAGATTTCTTTTTACCTTTTTAGAAATCTCTTGAGTTCTGTATTTGAAGATCAAACATTTTGTGTAGATCTGGTTTTTTCATCAAGAATAGATGGAATTCATTTATTTCGTTAAATGTCCACCTTCTTCCCTGGAAAAAGGATGCTCATTTTTGCTGGGTAAGTTATTCTTAGGTGCATACCAGGTTCCTTAGCCTTTCGGAATATCATATTCCGGGCCCTTTGTTCTTTTAATGTGGACGCTGCTAGATCTTGGGTTATCCTTATTGTGGCTCCTCCATGTCTGAATTGCTTTTTTTCTAGCAGCTTCCAATATTTTTTTCCTTCATCTGATAGATGTTCTTGAACTTGGCCACTATATTTCTTTTCTTTTCTTTTCTTTTTTTCTTTTTTTCTTTTTCTTTTTTTTTCTTTTCTTTTTTTTTTTTTTTTTTGAAGCTGGGGTTAAATGACTTGCCCAGAGTCACACAGCTAGGAAGTGTTAAGTGTCTGAGATCAGATTTGAACTTGGGTCCTCCTGAATTCAAGGCTTGTGCTCCATCCACTGCACCACCTAGCTCCCCCCTGGCCACTATATTTCTTGGCGTTTTGGTTTTAGGGTCCCTTTCAGTAGGTGATCCATGAATTTTTTAAATGTTTATTTTACCCTCTGTTTCCAAAACGTCTCCTTGATAATTTCCTGGAAAATAGTGTCCAGGCTCTTTTTTTCCTCACATTTTTCAGGGAGTCTGATTATTCTCAAATTGTCTCTCCTGGAACTGTTTTCCAGGTCTCTTGTCTTTCCAATAATATACTTTACATTCTTTTTAATTCTTTCATTTTTCTGGTTTTGCTTGACTACTTCTTGGTTTCTCCTTGAGTCATTCATTTCTACTTCTTCCATTCTAATTTTCAATGATGTATTTTCTTCACTCACTTTTTTTATATCTTTTTGTAATTGTCCAATTGAGTTTTTTTCTTCTATGGAATTTTTTTTTCCATTTCATCCATTTTATTTTTTAGAGAGCTGTTTTCTTTTTCCAGCTCACTAATCCTGTTTTCCTTGGAATTGTTTACCTTTTATAATTCATTAATTTTGTTTTTCAATGATTTGATTTCTTTATCTACTCTTTCTTTAAATGCGTAGGATGACTTCTCCAGACTCTCTTGCCAAGCTTCCCTTTCCTTTTCCCATTTCTCTTCTAGCTCTCTTGTGAGAGCCTTTTTGATTTCCTCTATGAGAGCTTTGTGTATTGAGGAACAGATCATATCCCCCTTAGGGGATTCCTCTGGGGACAGTCTGTTTTTAGTCTCCTCAGTGTCTGAAGTCTGCTCTGTCTCCATACAAAAGCTGTCAATGGTTAAAGCCCTCTTAAATTTTTTGTTCATTTTGTCAGAGCAGGAATCAAAGAAAACAAATTGACAAGAAAACAACTGATCTGTTTTTGGTGGGGGATGGGGCTGGATGGTGTAACCAGGCTTCCTCTACAGACTGAGGGAGACAGCAGTGAGGTACTAAGAGGTCAGTATGGCTGTGCTGCATCTGAGCTCTGAGGCTCTAAGAAAGTGCTGAGTGGGGGTGAGGGTGGCCAGGTCCCGAGAGATGCTAGTTTTCTGGGTTTTTATTCTTCACCTCCAGTGTTTACACCTTTTCTGCTGCTCCTGGCTTGCTGCCAGAAATAGAAGAGATCGTACCCTTCCCCCTTCTGGTCTGAGCTGTATGAGCTGCCTGTCTTGCTCTTGCTGCCTGCCCTCAGTCTGAGCCCAGTTTGTTCGTCCCTTCCCCCAAGCAAACACAGACCTTTTCTGGAGAATTTCAAGGATGTCTTCTGTTGGTGATTATTTGTGGGTTTCTTTTCAAGCATTAATTCCGAGGGTTGTCATAAAGTAATTCCTGAGAGAAAACGCACAGCTTAAGCAGCTGTCTGCCTCCACACCCCATGGCTGACCTTTGATTTACAAATCCTGGTCACTGGCCTGTCCCAGCCCCCACCAGATCTGAGCCAACTTGGGACACCACCCACAAGTCCCTTTAGGTATAAAAGAGCCAAACTGGAGCTCTCCCTTTGGAGTAACCCTTCCTCCCAAACATGGTATCCTTCTGGCCATGTAAGGTTCCTGTCTACCCAGTTGACCACCTCTGGCCCTGGAGTCTTTCTATCTTTAACTTTACTTCTAAAATAAACCCTTTTTATCAATCTAGGTTTTTGGGTCTGTAAATTCTTTTTACAGGGGACTCTCTGCTGTCACGTGACTATCTTTGCACCGACCTAAAAGGGGGGTTCCCCTTCCCTAACTCTCATCATTTGGATCATATAATATGCTGATAAGAAATGACAAAATAGATAATTTTGGAGGAAACTGAGAAAATAGCTATGAATTGTTACAGAGTGAAATGAGAATTGTTTGAACAATTTACACAATTATATCATCATCATAAGGAAAAAAATTTGAAAAGAAAGGAGAAAACATTTAAGTATCAGTCACATACTGGATATTGTGCCAAACATTTCAGAAATATTTATTATCTCATTTGATCTTCATAACAATTTTGTAAAGGAATCTGAGGGGAATAGGATTACAGAGCTAGTAAGTATCAGATCAACTTTGAATTCCTGTTTCCGGACTCCAGTTTCAGAACTCAATCTTTTATGACACCTAGTTGCCTCTAGAAAGATGTTAAAATCTTGATCATTGCAATACTGTACCTCTTTCCTGCTAGAGTGATGATAGACTTGAAATTCAGAATGGCACATGCATTTTTGGTAACAGTTATCATGTGAATTTGTTTTTCTAGACTAAGTAAATTTGTTAGGACTTTTTAAATTGCTCAATTAAAAATAAATAAGTAAATCATAGAAAAACTTCATTATTAAATTAAACTCAATAGACCCTAGTGGTTAATTTTCAGAGTTTCAACAATAAAGATTCTAAACATCCAGGAGAAAAACTTTCTGCTATGAAAGAACACCAATTCAGATAGCCCTGGATTACTCCACCATTTCTAAATAATTGAAGAAAAGGATGGAAAAGGAGATTCAAAATTCAAGGGAACTCAGAATACAATGCATAGTAACATTTTTTAAAATGTGGAATCTAAATATAAATAGAAATTGATGAATTTTCAACAAAAGAGAAACACTGAACCTGAGCCATTTTTAATTAAAAAAAAATAAATAATAATGATGGATAGAATATTCAATTTGCAATTCTCCAAATAGCAAAGTAAGTAAATACAACTATCAAGAAAATGATAAATAATTCATTATTTATATAGATTATTAAAAACTATTCTTTTAAAAAAACAGAAAAAGGTGAATTAAGGAGAGTAATAGTAGTAGTAGTAGTAGTAGTAGCATCAGCAGCTGAAGCATGTATATAGTGCTTTAACATTTGCAAAGTGCTTGATAAATATTACCTAATTTAATTTTCACACAAACCCCTAGACTTAGATGCTAAAACTAATTCCTTTTTACATAAGAAAAAACTGAAGCAAACAGATTAAATGACTAGCCTACAGTTTACACATCTAGTAACTGGATTAAAACTCAGGTCATCCTGATTCTAGGCCCAAAACTCAATTCACTGTGCCCCCTAACAGTAAAGAATCATAATTAAGGGGTAATAATTGAATAAATAAGAAAACTTTGAGGGGTTAATAATTTAAGGGGACTTAGAAAAATTGAAAAAAAAAACTAATTGAAACTCTATGGATTACATTTTCTGATCTTCTTTTGTTCTTGGTTTTTTGTTTTGTTTTATTGAGGCAATTGGGGTTAAGTGACTTGCCCAGGGTCACCCAGCTAGGAAAAGGTAAGTGTCTGAGGCCAGATTTGAACTCAGGTCCTTCTGACTTCAAGGGCTGATGTGCTATCCACTGTACCAACTGGCTGCCCTGTCTCCCATGTCTTGAATCCTCTCACTTCTTGCCTCTGTCTCTTAGTTTACTTCAATTCTCAGCTAAAATACCTTGTTAAGCAAGAAAACTTTATCAGATTTTTATTTTTTTCTCCATAAATATACTAGAGAATAATTCCTTTTTATAAACAGTTAGTTGGGGCAGCTAGATGACACTGTATAGAATATCAGTCCTGAAATCAGGAGGACCTGAGTTCAAATTTGACCTCAGACACTTAACACTTCCTGTTGTTCTCTGAGATACCTCAATTGACAATGATATTTTTCAAAAGTGATTTGGAATTTTTTGATTGATTCAATTTTATGATCTATAATTCTTGATTTTTTTTTCTTGCTATTTCTGGTTTCTTTTCTTGGTTCCATTAGATTATTCCTCATTATACCACACACATATATGTTTATTTTTTTCTCAGTCTAATATCACTGATGCCACTGATTTTCCACCCAATATATCAAATTATGCTGCATAATACTCCTATTTTCCAAAGGATTTGTGGTCCTGATTGTTTTTGGATTCTTTATTATTGAAAAAAATGATCAAATCTTGCACATCATATCTCTCAATACATAACATGAGGAAAATGCTATTTCTATTTCTTTACCTTGATTATCAGTAAGTGTTTTTTAGGTAAGCAATATAAATAACATCTGACTTACTACTCCAGAATCACTTAAGAAGATACCAAAAATTGATATGAACTGATTCAGAATTATTACAATTTGGGAAATGAAAAGATCATTGAAAGCAATCTGAACAACGAGTAATTGAAAAATTAAACAAACAAACCAAGAGTCATCCCCAAACACAGATAATAAAATATATTTCCTTATCTTTCAAAGAAGTAGGGAACCATAAACTTAGGTTATTGCATAGTTTATTAAACATGATTACTATAGAGTGTTTTTTGTTTTGTTTTGTTTTTTTTGCCTGAGTTGTTTTTTCAATCTAGGGGAGGGCATTTTTAGGATTTAATATAAAAACAGAAGAGATTAATAACATTATTTTTAAAAATACTTTTATTCTCTGAGAGGAAAAATAATGAAATTCAGCAAAAATTACTACTCCATTGTTTTATAGCTAACAGTCTAAGATATGTAGATTAAACTTTTGAACTCAGATTTTGATAATTCTTTGTTAGTGTGTAATATCTGTCCTAGCAGCAGAAGGTTGGACAATAAGATAATCAGGAGTGCTTATATGGTCCATTGAGTAGAAATCAATAAATAAATTATCTGTATTTAACATATTACTTGTTTTACTATAAAATAAAGTGGAATAATAGAAAGAGGACATGTTGAAAAATACTAATGATTTAAAAACCCATATCTTTCATATTTAAATTACCTATAGAAGATAATAGCTTAAATTTTTAAAGGAGCAAAAGTAGTAAATATATGAAAAAACAAAGCTACCAGAGGTGACTTAAATAATCTCTTAGAAAAGGCCATAATAGATTTTGTGTATAGCTGAGCTTGGTCTAACATGGGCTTCCCCTACAGAATCCATTCTGCCAATTTTTCTAAGCTCACATTGCTTGCAAAGCAGGTTCCTCCAAGAAACCCAGTGAAGTACATATTGAAATATTGTAACAGGGGACTGAGATGCTTACTGAGAGCCCAGTCCACATATGCACATGCAAAATGATCTAACTGAAATGACCCTCATTTGGACATGAATTATTTCCATGTATTATGCATATTTAATGAAGAAGATCTATTTTGATTAGCTAATTGATCCGGAACTGAGGAACTAAAGCAATGATGAGGCCCTACTTTTTACAAGGTTGATTTGAATGAGGAAGACATGTTGTAAGCCTCACAGTGGGGAGGTATCTTAGGACTTAATTTGTCTATCAAAAACAACTTGTGATATGTGACTACAGATATCTGTTGCTTGTCCAGCATAGCAGTGATAAACAGCAGTCAAGAAAAGGCAAAAGCAACTCACACATGGGGTATAGCCCCTTTATAAATGAACTTGCTGGGGGAAAACAGTTCATAAAAATTTCTATAAATTTGAGCCCACTCTAGATATATGTATAGAAGTGTTGTCCTAGTATAGAATGAAGGGGATTGCTTTGTAAGGTTTTTCTTTTTAGTACAGGCTAATTAGTAGGGGTATTGATGCTCTATAGAAGATATTAATAATACCTGGGAGTTTATATTGGGTACAATATATTGGAATGGAAACTTGAACTGATAGATAGCATTAGTAAGGTACTCTCATCTCTAGTTGTCTGAGGGGAAGGTATAAGCTTGCTCTTGATTTATCAGGGACAATATGAGTTGGGATGAGGAGTCTTTAGTGATTTTATGGGCTTCATTATCATACCCATTTTATAGATGAGGGCATGTAAATTCAAGAGAAGTGACTTTCCCTATACCCTGTGGCTAATAAGTATTAGAGCTTTGATTCAAACCCAGATCCTATTCTTTTCATATTAGCACGTTTTTTATTCTGATGCTAATAGTTACATATAGACAAATAATTTATTATACGATATATTAAGTACGAAAGATCATACTTTTTATTACTTTTTGTGCAATGCTTTTGTCCATTTAGTAGTCATTTGTTAACTACTTGTACTGTGCAACTGTTTTAAGACACTTGGGAAAATATGAAAATGAGATATATCTACTATCTTTGAGGAATTTATAACTCGAAGAAATATCATGCATGTTGTAAAGTTTCTTTGTGGTTTGGACACATCTCAAATTGTCTTCTTTCTTTCACTTTTCATGATGGCCTCCATGGACCCTAAGATAAAGGAGGAATATATTCTAATTCTATATCCTTTCAAGTAGAAGGTCTGATTCTCTGCCTAAGTATAATGTGTGGTTTAGTGATTCTTTACCAATGCTTACCAGTATTGGCAAGGAGAAAATTTTATAAAAGTATATATACATATATATATATATATATATATATATATATATATATATATATATATATATATATATATATATATATGTATATATATATATGTATGTATATATATATGTATATATATATGTATGTATATATATACACATATATATGTATACATATATACATATATATATGTATATATATGATACATGTTATACATTCAATATGCTATATACTCATATATATGTCATATGTGTGCATACATAAACATATACTATATATATGTTTATATCTATGTCATTCTTTGTTGCTTGGAATTATAAGGAGGAGGGACTATAAGAAGGGAGGATTTACAGTATTAGCTGAACAGCTAGTGATGAATTGATAATCTTTAAATTAGCACTCATCTATTAAGTCAATTAAGAAACATATCTTTGGTACAGATAATTTATAAGTTTAGTCTTCAAAAACATCTCTATTGAATAATTTTTATACTTTGCATGGATTAAGGTAAATGTAGGTTGAGTTATAAACTCAAAATAATTCTTCTAATGTCCTTTGAATGAACAATACAAGATGAAAGATTTATGCTCATTGGTAAGGAAGAAATTACCAACCAGAACTTCTTCAAAATTGAATGACTTCCTTGCAAAGTCATAGAGTATCTATTAATAGATATGTTCAAGCAGGTTCTAGAATACTACTTTGCACTGTTAATGGAAAATTCATATAGTCCATATTTGTTGAATTGGAGGTGTAAATACCAAGGAGAAACAAATAATCCCCAGTATCCCATTCACACCAAAGATTACATAATTTTGTAAAAGAATTTGTAAAGCTATATTGTCCTATTTAGTCAGTTTTGAATAACATTTAGAGACTGTTACTTTGAAGATTAAATGACTGTATATAGCAAGTTACATAAAATAGATTACAGATTTAGTTTTTTATTCTGATAGCTTGAAAACCATTCCTGAATACCTAAGAGGATGGCAAAGTCTTTCAAAATCTAGGAATGGGCTTAAGTTATGCCTCTGAACAAAGTGAGCACCACCTTAAAAGTTAGTTAAAAATTTGATAAAACGAGCCCCTACTCATGACCACAGATTAATGAAATGTTGTTTTGCAATGGGCAATCTTTCCTCAATCTTAACATAATAGAATTAATTTGAAATTTGAAAGAATTTGAAAGAAAAAAGAAAGGAAGGAAGGAAGGAAGGAAGGAAGGAAGGAAGGAAGGAAGGAAGGAAGGAAGGAAGGAAGGAAGGAAGGAAGGAAGGAAGGAAGGAAGGAAGGAAGGAAGGAAGGAAGGAAGGAAAGAAGGAAGGAAGGAAAGGAGAGAGGGAGAGAAGAAGCGAGGGAAGAAAGGAAGGAGGGAGGAAGGGAGGAAGAGAGGGAGGGAAAACTTTGTTTGTGATCTTATATAAGTAATTTAATCTCTCTGAGTCTGTTACTCTTCTGCAAGATGAGGCATTTGGACTAGATCTGTAGCAATTTATAAATTGTATGCAATTCCTGTTTTCCTTTGGGAAGTGTATCAGTTCACTTTAAGATGAATACCTTAATGGACAACTGTATTGAAATATTGAAAGCTTTTTCTTTAAAATAGGGCTTATCTTAATAACTTTTTTTCTAATTCTATAGCCTAAGCTATTTTGGTTGCCTGATATCACTAAAATAAGAAAAATGAAAAATCAATAGGGAAACTTTTAGATTATAGAAGCCAAAAGTATAGAAAAAGAAAAGCCAAAAAAGTTATACTTTATACATTTTAACTGTTCCCCATTTCCTTCAAGGTTTCTATCACATAGAAATCAAATCTAAGTTGTATTTGGTTAATATGTATTAGATCAAGCTCTACACAACTTTTCAAATTTTTACATTTATTTCCTTTTAAAACTATGAATTCCAGCAAAGCCATTTCATTTCCTACCATCATAGCTTTGCATAAATTTTTCCCAAGCCTTAAATTCCTAGCTCCCTTCCAAAAATCCACATGGTATCTCCATCTAAACAGGCCTTTCGTGATTATCTTCCTTGTTTGAGCTTCCCAATTACTTCTTATTTATTTTGTCTATATCACATATCCACTATCTCTAAACATGTTATTTCCCCCTGTAGACTATAAGATCCTTAAGGTAAACCCACTTCACTTATGTTTTTGTATCACCCATGCCTAGTGCAAAGCCCAGCAACTAGTATAGATCTAACAGATGCTTGCCAAATTATTGCCTGCATGTAGTGGGTACCTTTTTAAAAAGCCAATGTCTTTCTAAGACGTGTATATTTTGATTTCTACTCTGCAGAATCTCAGTTAGAAAGGACATCAGAATTTATCTAGAGTCACATAGGAAGGAAGGAACAAGCAAGCAGTATTAACTATGCACTAAGCATGAATAAGATATGTTTAAGAATATGCTTAAGAGGTGGTCATTACACTTCTGCTTATAGACTTCCAATCAGAGGAACCCACTGACCTCCTGTAGGAGTACATTCCACTTTTAGATAGCTGAAGTTTTTTGGAAGTTCATTTTTATGTAAGTCTAAATGTTTGCAACTTTGCAATTTCCTCTTCATCTTTTAAAAATACCCAATTATTTAGTACTCGCAACAATAATATCTAGCTGAAATCTAACTAAATTTTGGAACGAATTTTTGGTCTATTTTAACGATCTTGGAAAGATATAGATATCTAGATATCAATTTTTTTACATATATACATATCTATCTATAACTATATCTACCTATCTGCTCATCAGAGTCTGCAAGGGGGAAATATTAATCTTGTCCACTCACCGGTTCTTATTGCTGGAAATCCAGTCTGAAATGAATGTTGAAGCCTGCTGGTGACAATGTTTGTTACCAAAGCTGCATGCCAGCATTATTACTTCTCGCCGTAATTCTCTGGGTATTACCAAAGTAAAAGAAAAGAAACTAAAAAAATGGAAACACAATCCTATTCCTCTATATCACCATTCTTAGGAAGCCATTAAACATCCTCATTAACAACATATAAGAACACAATTAAATCTAAATTCTATAATTCTATAGGGTTAAATAAGAACCAATTAAGCAACAGTTAGACTATGTATCTATAAGTATTATAAGAAAAAAAAGCACAGGTTCAGATCCTAACATCACCATTAAAGACAAGGCTTAAACTATAGCATAGCAAGAGAATTATTTTTGTTCTCAAATGCAAGGTAAAAGAATTTGTGCTAACACAGCAACAATTCTCCCCAGAAAGGGAAATGAGAGATAAGAAATGAAAGTAAGACTGTCTCAAATTATGAAAGTCACAATAGTATTGGTACTATTTTTTAACTACAATTTTTTAGGTTAAAAATAGAAAAAAGAAAAAAAAAGTTATACTCATGTTGGTAAGATGCTTGAACAAGGGATCCATTAAAGTTAATTGTTGGCCATCCAAGTTTGATGTACATTGTTGCCACTTGTTTTAAAATATATTCCTAAATGGAAAGGGAGGGGAAATAATGTCAGTGTCAAGATTTTAATTTGTCCATTAAAATCAAGTGTCTAAAATTAAATGTCTCACATGGTAAAGTTGGTTATTTGAAAACACCTACTCATAGATATAATAATATCTTATGAATATTTAAATTCAAGAAATGCAACATTTATTAAGTATATATAGTATGCAAGACATTACTCCATTCTAATATAGAAAAAGTTGGGATAATGCTAAAAAATAAAGTAGTCTTGACTTCATAATGAACTTGTGAGAAATATGTTCTGTTGAACATTCTACAAATGTTCAAATTCTACAAATATGGACTGTTCAGGGGCAAGCATATGCATACATGTAGGTCTCACATATAAATTATGGAAAAAGCATAGTTACCCTTAATGACAAAGACATAGATGGGAAAAAATGACTACATAAGTTTACCCAATGACTTAACAGTGCTATTTATCATAACACGCAGAGTATTCATTAGTAGTTCATGTTAATATCCATTAATTTCCTTGTACATTTAAATATCAATATCAATTTAAACATGCTCTTCTTTACTTGAATGTACTTCCTTAATTTCAGGTAGGAAGAAGAGTACTGAAATGATAGTCCAAGTAGTTTTTTTTAATTGCTATTGAAAATAAAGTGTCTGACATGATATACTATCTTAAAGGGCAAATATATACAGATTGAATAGATGTTATATTTCCATAAGTTCCATGCACACATGTTTGTGTGTCTGGAAGAAAAGGAGAAATGCAATGTTTCTTCTTCCAGCAGGTGAAAATTATGTCATCACTAAAATGACACATTTTTTTTGTATGTGTTATGAGGCCTTAGCAGTAAAGCTATCTACCCCAAAATGTCACCATTTTTATTTATTAAAACTGAATTGCTTCTGTGGCAGTCTGCATATAAAAAACGAGCAATTCTAATGACAATCTGGGAAATGAGATGCTTCCCTTAAAGGGATTTTATGCTGTAATCATATAAGTTTAAAGAATATTAAGACTAAGTTAATTGAAAAAACATTCAGTAAGTTATAGGAAAGGGTTATTTTATAGGATACTGGTCAGGTTTTTAAAAATGAATATAGGAAAGAAAAGTTAACGCTGAATATAAAGACATTTCCCATATGTACCAAAATTAGATTGTTAATGGTAAAACTAAATATCAAATGTTTGCTACTAATTTAATTTGAAGTTGTTATGAAATTTCTCCATTAATTACCACCAACAATAATATTTTGGTTTCCCAACCAGCTTCTAGTTGAGGTAAGATTTTTCAAGTAATATATTTTGGAATGTTTGTCATGCTTTCCTGTCTGTTTGGATTATCTATTGTTGCTGCACTATTATCCCCTTGGTCCCAATTATGAATGGGCTTTTGCCTCAATGTTGATCTTATCCCTGTTAATTAAGGAAGTGAATTGAATTCACTATGCCCTCTTGGATAAAAATAATGACTAACAATCTTTACTCCAATTATTGGTATCCTGTTAAGATCTTTAGAATCCCTTTGCCTGCTTTATTTAAGTCTTTGGTGAGTGAAGAATCTTATAACTAGAGGGAAATAAATTTGGACTAGGAGGATTTGGGTTATTTATATCTTTTTTAGTGCTGTAGCACTAAAGTGCTTTTATTTTCAGGAAAGGACAGATTAGCTTCTCTTAAATTCTCTTCTTCAAATGCTAGGACCACATACCCACAGGAAAACATGACAAAAGTAACAAACATAACAATTAGGAAGAAAGGAAATAACTTTAAATCAATTGCACAATAGTATCTGATGATAAACCAGCACATGTTTTGAGAATTGAAGACAAAAAAGATCTATTTTTTTACATTGAAGACATTGTAGTTCTCCATTCGGTCCAGTAATTTATCTAGAGGATAGAGAGCCCGACTGGCAGCATGCCATGGAAGAAAATCCTTTTCCTCAGAAAGGTATTTGATAATCTCCAGGGGAATATTTTGAGGCAAATAGCCAGCTCTATGAGGTCCAAAAAAATAATAATGTTAATTAGATGCAGCAAAAATACATGAAGATGCAAAAATGAGAATTTTTACTTTATACACACTAAAGGAAGTAAACATGATAATCATCACATTATAAGGGCTTTAAAAATGAAATAACATACTAAGAAAATTTGATACACATGTAGATTAATATGTAATATGTCTATGCCATTTCTTTTCATATGTAAATTCGGATAATTATAAAATGTGTAGGAATAATAAAAAGTTATAAATGCATATTTGCAAGAAAGAAAAATATAATTCCTTGTACTTCTTCCAGTCTCTACATAATCAGCAACCACAGATATTTTCCTTCATGGCTGAGTATTCAGAGGTCACAAGGATTGAAAATAATTGATTAGTGAAGTGGCATTTATTTAGACTGCTCAATTTGTCTACTTTACTTTTCAAGTAGCTCTGGATAATGTCATTTATTTCAGACTGTTTTTCAAAGGATGGCTAAATTAGAACAGCAAGAAATCAAGTCTCTTAAAACTATGGCTCCCTCTGTGTTGGTATTTCTAAATCATACTTTGCAATAAAACCAAATGCCCATATTCAAAGTATCATTAAAGTGGGAGGGGGAGAAGCTGAACCCACTAAAAGTGGCATCACTTTTCACAAACATCTAAGAAAATCTAACTGAGCCTTCAATTGGGTTCAAATTACATGTGTTAAAAGGATAGAATTTTAAAAATCTATTCCTTTTCACAATGGGCTGCCATGTCACCTTGAGAATGATTATCAAGATCCTTGAAAAGTACTGAAAAATGGATTTCTTTAAATTTGGCCAAAGACATGCTATCCATATTTGTACACAAAGGCATAAGGAAGTAACTGGCCGATATAGCTACAGCTATGGCTTCCCCTTGAGGCTGTTTACAAATCCCAAAGAATAGAGACACTAAACTACTATAAGTTTAAAAATAGTTCATGCCTTAATCTCACAGCTGGCAACAGAGATATTGTTCATTTTCTTTGACACGCTAATGATGTTAAATGTCATAAAAACTATGGTGATAACAAGAGCTTAAAATTCACCATTCCTGTGTTCAAGTTAAAAACTTGATAGACTAGAGGACTAAAGATTCAGATTGCTGCCATCACTTCCTGATTTCTGCATGGAAAACAGTCATGAGGTGCTTTAAATTCCCCTTGGTTGCTGATTGGTGGATCCTGATGGGCAAAGGTGAAGGAACCTCATTCAATTGAATTAACCCAGGTATCCTCAATGCATCCTTCTGCTATGAATAAGTAAATGGCCTTTTGTTGACAGCTGAATGACTTACTCATCTCATTTTGTTTCAATATCAAACCTAATCTACCAGAGGGTTGAATTAGAACCAACTTAGAGCCAGTGACTGAAGACATAAATTTGGAACAATATAGTTCCCCTAGCATGCCCTTTGACTTCTAGTGAGGAGCAAGGAATTTCTCTCTATCTTTCCTCTAGAACTAGGGCTGGAATAAACACATGGAAGTGATGAAAAGAGTTTGGCTACACAAAGTTGAGAATAGACTTCTAATCTAGCTGGTTTTAGGTTGTTTCCCTGCTTTCCTAAAACAGGTGATTGAATAATAATTTGGAGATATATATTTGTAGTTTGGCACCTATCCCATGCATCTGGGAATTGCTAGGTTGCTGATTTGTGGTCCATTGCCCATTGAGAAGTATTGTGTATGATACCACAAAATGCCAGATAATAAAACACACCGCCATCATTAGAAACTGGCAAGAGTTTGCTAGAGCTGAAAAGGCTTAGCAAATAAAACTATAGACCAATCCCTTTTATGAATATTGATGCTAAAATCTTAAATAAGATAATAGCAAAAAGACTACAGAAAATAATCCCCAGGATAATACACAATGATCAAGTAGGATTTATATCAAGAATGCAGGGCTGGTTTAATATTAGGAAAACTATTAGTATAATTGACCATATTAATAATCAAATTAACAAAAACCAAAAACCATATGATCATCTCAATAGATGCAGAAAAAGCATTTGATAAAATCCAACATCCATTCCTACTAAAAACACTTGAGAGCATAGGAATAAATGGACTATTCCTTAAAATAGTCATGAGCATATATTTAAAACTGTCAGTAAGCATCATATGTAATGGGGATAAACTGGAACCTTTCCCAGTAAGATCAGGAGTGAAACAAGGTTGCCCACTATCACCATTACTATTCAATATTGTATTAGAAATGCTTGCCTTGGCAATAAGAGCCGAGAAAGAGATTAAAGGAATTAGAGTAGATAATGAGGAAACCAAACAATCACTCTTTGCAGATGATATGATGGTATACTTGGAGAACCCCAAAGATTCTGCTAAAAAGCTATTAGAAATAATTCATAACTTTAGCAAACTTGCAGTACACAAAATAAATCCACATAAATCCTCAGCATTTTTATACATTACCAGCAAAATCCAACAACAAGAGATACAAAGAAAAATTCCATTCAAAATAACTGCTGATAGTATAAAATATCTGGGAATCTTTCTACCATAGAAAAGTCAGGAATTATATGAGCAAAATTACAAAACACTTGCCACAATAATAAAGTCAGATTTAAATAATTGGAAAGACATTCAGTGTTCATGGATAGGCCGAGCGAAAAATAATAAAGATGAAAATACTCTGTAAACTAATCTATTTATTTAGTACTATAACAATCAGACTCCCAAGAAACTATTTTAATGACCTAGAAAAAATAACAACTAAATTTGTATAGAAGAACAAAAGGTGGAGAATTTCAAGGGAATTAATGAAAAAAAAATCAAATGAAGGTCGCTTGGTTGTACCTGATCTAAAACTATATTACAAAACAACAGTCACCAAAACCATTTGGTTTTTGCTAAAAAATAGACTAGTTGATCAGTGGATAGGTTGACAGGAAAAAAGTGAACAACTATAGCAATCTAGTGTTTGACAACCCAAAGATTCCAACTTTTGGGATAAGAATTCATTATTTGGCAAAAACTGCTGGGAAAACTGGAAATTAGTATGGCAGAAATTAGGCATGGACCCACACTTAACACCATATACCAAGATAAGATCAAAATGGATCCATGATTTAGGCATAAAGAATGAGATCATAAATAAATTAGAGCAACATAGCATAGTTTTCCTCTCAGACTTTTGGAGAAGGAAGGAATTTGTGACCAAAGAAGAACTAAAGATCATTATTGATAACAAAATAGAAAATTTTGATTCCATCAAATTAAAAAGCTTTTGTACAAACAAAACTAATGCAAACAAGATTAGAAGGGAAGTAACAAACTGGCAAAATATTTTTATAGTTAAAGTTACTGATCAAAGCCTCATTTCCAAAATATATAGAGAACTGACTCTAATTTATAAGAAATCAAGCCATTCTCCAATTGATAAATGGTCAAAGGATTTGAACAGACAATTTTCAGATGATGAAATTGAAACTATTTCCACTCATATGAAAAAGTGTTCCAAATCACTATTGATCAGAAATGCAAATTAAGACAACTCTGAGATACTACTACACACCTGTCAGATTAGCTAAAATGACAGGAACAAATAATGATGAATGTTGGAGGGGCTGTGGGAAAACTGGGACACTGATACATTGTTGGTGGAGTTGTGAAAGAATCCACCCATTCTGGAGAGCCATCTGGAATTATGCCCAAAAAGTTAGCAAACTGTGCATACCCTTTGATCCAGCAGTGCTACCACTGGGATTATATCCCAAAGAAATACTAAAGAAAGGAAAGAGACCTCTTTGTGCCAAAATGTTTGTGGCAGCCCTTTTTGTAGTGGTTAGAAACTGGAAAATGAACAGATGCCCATCAATTGGAGAATGAGTTGGTAAATTATGGTATATGAATGCTATGGAATATTATTGTTCTGTAAGAAATGACCAGCAGGATGAATACAGAGAGGCTTGGAGAGACTTACATGAACTGATGTTGAATGAAATGAGCAGAATCAGGAGATCATTATACACTTCAACGATATTGTATGAGGATGTATTCTGATGGAAGTGGATATCTTCAACAAAGAATAGATCTAATTCAGTTCCAATTGATCAATGATGGACAGAATCAGTTACACCCAGAGAAGGAACACTGGGAAATGAGTGTAAACTGTGCATTTTTGTTTTTCTTCCCAGGTTATTTTTACCTTCTGAGTCCAATTCTTCCTGTGCAACAAGATATTCAGTTCTGTACACACATATTGAATCTAGGATATACTGTAACACATTAAACATGTATGGGACTGCCTGCCATATACGGAAGGGTGTGGAGTGAAAGAGGGGGAAATTCGTAATAGAAGTGAGTGCAAGGGATGTTTTAAAATTTTGCCCATGCATATGTACTGTCAAAAAATAGCTATAATTATAAAATTAATAAAATAATAAAGTATTAAAAAAGAAAAAGAAAAAAAGAAAATAACTCATTAAAATCATAACTGAACAAATAGAAATCCATGATTCATTGAGACATCAAGAATCAGTGAAACAAAATGAGAAAAATGAAAAAAAATAGAAAAAAATGTTAAATATCTACTTGGAAAAACAACAAACCTGGAAATAGATCTAGGAGAGATAATCTTAGGATTATTGGACTTCCTAAAAATTATGATGAAAAAAAAGAGCCTAGATACTATTTTACAGGAAATCATCAAAGAGAACTGCACAGATATAATAGAATCAGAAGGTAAAATAGGCATTGAAAGAATTCATCAAAGAACTTCTGAAAAAGACCCTGAAATAAAAACTCCAAGGAATATTGTAGCTAAATTTCAGAATTATCAGACAAAGGAAAAAATATTCCATGCAGCCAGAGAAAAACAATTCAAATACTGAGGAGCCACAATAAGGATCACTCAGGATCTAGCTACTTCCACATTAAAAGATCAAAGGGTCTGGAATCTGATATTCCAAAACACAAAAGAACGTGGAATGTAGCCAAGAATAAACGATGCAGCTAAACTGAGCATTTTCTTCCATGTAAGAAGATGGACATTTAATGAAACAGATGAATTCCATTTGTTTCTAAGGAAAAAGCCAGAAGTAATCAAAAAAACTGATCTCCAACCATAGGACTCAAGAGAAGCAGAAAAAGGTAAAAAGAACTCTTGACAACTTTATTTTTGTTGTGCATATACATAAAGAGTAAATGTATAATTTGATTTTACTGATATAACATAAAAAGGGAAGTAGAAATGGAAAGAGGATAGTGTCAGAAAAAGGGAAAAGGGGAGATTAAAAAAAGGTAAACTACATCCCAAAAAGAGGCAAAGGAAATCTATCATATCTGAGGGAATTTAGAGTGGGGGAGGAACATTGTGTGAATCTTACTCTCATCAGTGTTGGCTCAAAGAGAAAATAATTGACGTATTTGATTTATAGAGAATCTTTTCTCACCTCATTAAAAAGAGGGAGAGGAAAATGGAGAAGGAAAAGAGTAATAATGGAAGGGTACAAGAAAGGGGAAGGGATTCATACAGGGTGGGAAGGATCCTAAAGAGGCAGAACTGTGTGACACAAATATTACCCATAAGTTTAATATTGTGAAAGGAGGAAAAGGGGAGCAAGAAAAAGAAAAGCATAATTTGGGGATAATAAGATGGTAGGAAATACAGAATTAGTATTTTTAACTGTAAATGTGAATGAGATGAACTCTCCCATAAAGTGGAGACAGATAGCAGACTGGATCAAAAGTCAGAACCCCACAATATATTGTTTACAGGAAACACATTTAAAGCAGAGAGATACATAAAGGATAAAGATAAAAGGCTAGAGCCTTTCCGGTGAAGAAAAAAAACAGGGGTGGCCATCCTTATCTCAGATCAAGCAAAAGCAAAAATTGATCTAATTAAAAGATGTAAGGAAGAAAAATATATCTTGCTAAAGGATAGCATAGACAATGTAGCCATATCAATACTAAACATATATGCACCAAATGGTATAGTATCTAACTTCCTAAAGAAAAAGTTAAAAGAGTTACAAAAAGAAATAGACAGCAAACTATAATAGTGGAAGATCTCAACCTTGCACTCTCAGAATTAGATAAATCAAACCACAAAACAAATAAGAAAGAAATTAAAAAGGTAAATAGAATATTAGAAAAATTAGGTATGATAGATCTTTGGAGAAAACTTAATGGCAACAGAAAAGAGGATGCCTTCTCAACAGTTCGTGGAACCTATAAAAAATCTCAAAATTAAATGTAGGAAGGCAGAAATAGTAAATGCATTCCTTTCAGATCACAATGAAATAAAATCTACATTCAACAAAAAGTTAGGGGTAAATAGACCAAAAAGTAATTGGAAACGAAATAATCTCATCTTAAAGAATGATTGGGTGAAATAGCTAATTATAGAAACAATTAATAATTTCACTCAAGATAATGACAATGATGAGACATCATACCAAAATTTGTAAGATGCAGCCAAAGTGGTAATAAGGGGAAATTTTTTTAGAGGCTTTCTTGAATAAAATAAAGAGAAGACCAATGAATTGGGCTTGCAACTTAAAAAGCTAGAAAAAGACAAAGTTAAAAACCCCCAATCAAATAGTAAACTTGAAATTCCAAAATTAAAAGGAGAAATTAATAATATTGAAAGTAAAAAAAAAAACTATTGGATTAATAAATGAAACTAAGAGTTGGATTTTTGAAAAAAACAATAAAATAGATAAACCTTTGGTATATCTGATTAGAAAAAGGAAAGAGGAAATTCAAATTGTTAGTCTTAAAAATGAAAAGGGGGAACTTTCCACCAATGAAGAGGAAATTAGAGCAATAATAAAGAGTTACTTTGACCAACTTTATGCCAATAAATTTGATACCCTAAGTGAAATGGATGACTACCTCAAAAAATATAGGCTTGCCAGATTAACAGAGGAGGAAGTACATTGCTTAAATAATCTCATTTCAGAAAAAAAATAAAAAATAGAACAAGCTATTAATCAACTCCCTAAGAAAAAATTCCCAGGACCAGATGGATTTATATGTGAATTCTACCAAGCATTTAAAGAACAATTAGCCCCAATGTTATATAAACTATTTGATAAAATAGGGAATGAAGGAGTCCTACCAAATTCCTTTTATGACACAGACATGATACTGATACCTAAACTAGGTAGGTTGAAAACAGAGAAAGAAAACTATAGACCAATCTCCTTAATGAATATCGACGCTAAAATCTTAAATAAGATATTAGCAAAAAGACTACAGAAAATAATCCCCAGGATAATACACCATGACAAAGTAGGATTTATATCAGAAATGTGGGGCTGATTTAATATTAGGAAAACTATTAGTATAATTGACCCTATCAATAACCAAATTAACAAGAACCATATGATCATCTCAATAGATGCAGAAAAAGCATTTGATAAAATCCAACATCCATTCCTATTAAAAACACTTGAAAATATAGGAATAAATGGACTTTTCCTTAAAATAATCAGTTGTGTCTATTTAAAATCATCAGTAAGCCTCATATGTAATGCAGATAAACTGGAACCATTCCCTGCAAGATCTGGAGTGAATCAATATTGCCCACTATCACCATTATTATTCAATATTGTATTAAAAATGCTAGCTTTGGCAATAAGATTTGAGAAAGAGATTAAAGGAATTAGAGTAGGTAATGAGGAAACCAAATTATCACTCTTTCCTGTTGATATGCTGATATGCTTAGAAAACTCCAGAGATTCTATTAAAAAAGCTATTAGAAATAATCCACACCTTTAGCAAAGTTGCAGGATATAAAGTAAACCCACATAAGTCATCAGGATTCTTATATATCACTAACAAAATCCAACAGTTAGAGTTACAAAGAGAAATTCCATTTAAAGTAACTACTGAATATATAAAATATTTTGGAATCTATCTGCCAAGGGAAAATCAGGAAGTATATGACCAAAACTACAAAGCACTTTCCATACAAATAAAGTCAGATCCAACCAATTGGAAAAAAATAGGGTGAGCAAATATAGTAAAGATGGCAATACTATCTAAACTTATCTATTTATTTAGTGCTATACCAATAAGATTCCCAAAAAAACTATTTTAATGACCTAGAAAAAATAACAACAAAGTTCATATGGAAAAGCAAAAGGTCAAGAATTTCAAGGTAACTAATGAAAAAAAAATCAAATGAAGGTGGCCTAGCTGTACCAGATCTAAAATTATATCATAAAGCAGCAATTACCAAAATCATGAGAAATAGACTAGTTGATCAGTGGACTAGCTTAGGTTTACAGGACAAAATAGTCAATAACTACAGCAATCAAGTATTTGATAAATGCAAAGACCCCAGATTTTGGGATAGGAATTCACTGCTTGAAAAGACTACTGGGTAAATTGGAAATTAGTATGGTAGAAACTAGACGTTGACCCACACTTAACACCATACTCCAAGATCAGGTCAAAATTGGTTCATAATCTAGGCATAAAGAATGAGAGTATAAATAAATTAGAACAATATAAAATATTTTACCTCTTAGACTTGTGGAAGAGAAAGGAATTTATGACCAGAGAAAAACTAAAGATCAACATTGATCATAATATAGAAAATTTTGATTATATCAAATTTAAAATTTTTGTAGAAACAAAACTAATTCAGACAAGATTAGAAGGGAAGCAATAAACTGGGAAAACATTTTTACAGTCAAAATTTCTGATAAAGGCCTCATTTCCCAAATATATAGAGAATTGACTCTAATTTATAAGAAATCATTCCATTCTCCAATTGATAAATGGTCAAAGGATATGAAAAGACAATTCTCAGACGAAAAGATTGAAACTATTTCTAGCCATATGAAAATATGCTCTAAATCATTATTAATTAGAGAAATGCAAATTAAGACAACTCTGATATACCACTATACACCTGTCAGATTGGCTAGAATGACAGGGAAAGATATTGCAGAATGTTGGAGGTTATGTGAGAAAACAGGGACATTGATATGTTATTGGTGGAATTGTGAATACATCCAGCCTTTCTCGAGAATTATTTGGAACTATGTTCAGAAAGTTATCAAACTGTGCATACCCTTTAATCCAGCTATGTTGCTATTGGGCTTATATCCCAAAGAGATCTTTTTTTATTTACTTTTTAATTTTTTATTAATTTTTATAATTATAACATTTTCTTTGACAGTACATATGCATAGGTATTTTTTTTACAACATTATCCCTTGTATTCCCTCCTGTTCCAAGTTTTTCCCGTCCTTCCCTCCACCTCCAAAGAGATCTTAAAGAAGGGAAAAGGACCTGTATATGCAAGAATGTTGGTGGCAGCCCTCTTTGTAGTGGCCAGAAACTGGAAAATGAGTGGATGCCCATCAATTGGATAATGGCTGAATAAATTGTGGTATATGAATATTATGGAATATTATTGTGTGTATAAGAAATGTCAAGCAGGATGATTTCAGAAAGGCCTGGAGAGACTTACATGAACTGATGCTGAGTGAAATGAACAGGACCAAGAGATCATTATATACTTCAACAACAATACTATATTATAATCAACTCTGATGGACGTGACCCTCGTCAACAGTGAGATGAACCAAATCAGTTCCAATAGAGCAGTAATGAATTGAACCAATTACGCCCAGTGAAAGAAGACTGGGAGGTGACTATGAACTACTACATAGAATTCCCAATCCCTCTATTTTTGTCTCCCTGCAATTTTGATTTCCTTCACAGGCTAATTGTATACTTTTTCAAAGTTCATTCTTTCTGTGTAGCAAAATGAACATGTATACATATATTGTATTTAACTTATAATTTAACATATGTAACATGTATTGGTCAACCTGTCATGTGGGTGAGGGGGTGAGAGGAAGGAGAGGAAAAACTGGAACAAAAGGTTTTGCAATTGTCAGTGCTGAAAAATTACCCATACATATATCATGTAAATAAAAAGATATTTAAAAAAACATGACTAAGGACAGGATGAAAAGAGAAAACAAATGTATATAGACAAAAGTATATACAAGGGAGAAAACAGAATGGAGGAAAATACATAACTGTGATTGTGAATGAGATGAACTGTCCTATACAATTGAAGTGAATAGCAGAAAGGACTAAAAAAAAAAAAACACCAGAATCCTACAATATGCTATTTCTAAGAAACACATTTGACAAATAGAGGTACAGAGTAAAGGTAAAAGCCTAGAACAGGATTTATTATGCTTCAGTTGAAGCAAAAAATAAACAGGGTTAGAAATTCTGATCTCAGTTAAAGCAAAAAGAAAAATAGATCTTTTTAAAAGGGATAAGGAAGGAAAGGAAAGTACATCTTGATAAAAGATACCATAAATAATGAAGTAGCAATGACACTAAATGTGTATGCACAAGTTATAGAGTAGGCAAATTTCTAGAGATTTTAAACCAGTTACAGTAAGAAATAGCAAAACTGTTTTAGTGGGGGACCTCAACTTTCATCATCTTAGCATCAGACAAACCTAACTATAAATAAACAAGAAAGAAACTTGAGAGAAATTAACAGGATTCCTGGAAAACTTAGATATGATAGACCTCTGGAGAAAACTGTATAGGGACAGAGATACAATAAATCTTTTTTCTCAACAATACATGACACCTACACAAAAAACTGACAATGTATATTAAGGTATAAAAACCTCACAATTGAATGCAGAAAGAAATAATAAATGCTTCCTTTTTAGACCACGGTGGCAGGGCAAGATAAGACTAAAAACTAATTGGAAATTAAATAATCTAATTGTAAAAATGAGTGGGTCAAACAATAAATCACAGAAACAATCCATAATGACATCCAAGAGAATGACAATAATGAGACACCATACCAAAACTTATGTCATGCAGCCAAAGTAGTTCTTAGGGAAAGTCTTATATCTCTATATGAATAAAATAAAGAGATCAATGAATTAGGCATGTAACTAAAAAAGCTATGAAAAATAAAACAAATTAAAAACCCTCAATTAAATACTAAATTAGAAAGTCTGAAACTTAAAGGAGAGATTAATAAAACAGAAACTATGAACACTATTGAATAAATAAAACTAAGAGTTGGATTTATGAAAAAAAAAAAACTAACAAAATAGATAAACCTTAGGTTAATTTGATCAGAAAAAGAAAAGGAAAAAAAAAAGAAATTACTAGCATCAAAAATTAAAGGGGTGGACTTGCCACCAATGAAAAAGAAATTAAAGCAATAATTAGGAGCTATTTTTCCCAACTATATGGCAGCAAGCCTGACAATCTAACTAAAATGGAGGAATATTTTCAAAAATATAAATTACCCAGCCTAATAGAAGAGGAAATAAATCACTTAATTAGTCCCATTTTAGAAAAAGAAATGGAATAAATCATTAATGAATTCCCTAAGAAAAAATCTCCAGATCCAGGTGGATTCACAAGTGAATTTTATCAAACATTTAAAGAATAATTAATTCCAATACTATGTAAATTATTTAGAAAAATAAGTAAAGAAGGAGTACTGCTAAATAACTGGCACAAATATGGCACTGATACATAAACCAGGAAGAGTAAAATAAAGGAAGAAAATTACAGACCAATCTCCCTAATGAATATTGATGCAAAAATTTTATTTAGCAAAGATATTAGCAAAGAAACTACAGCAAATTATCAGCAAGATAATACACTATGACCAAGAGGGATTTACAACCAAGAATGCAGGGCTGGTTTGATATCAGGCAAACTATTGCCATAATTGACCATATCAATAACAAAATCAATAGAAATCATATGATAATGTTAATAGATGCAGAAAAAGTTTTTGGCAAAATATAGTGCCTATTTCTATTTAACACAGTAGAAAGCCTAAGAATAAAAGGAAACTTTTCTTAAAATAATAAGCAGTATCTATCTAAAATTTAAAGCAATTTTTTTTTGTTTTTGTTTCTGTTTTTTGATGGAGAGAAGCTGGATGCAATCCCAATAAGATCAGGGGTAAAACAAAGATTCCCATTATCACCATTATTATTCAACATTGTACTAGAAACGGCTTTAGCAATTAGTAAAGAAAAAGAAATTAAAGGAATTATAGTAGGCAATGATGAAATAAAACTATTACTCTTTGCAGATGATATGATGATATACTTAGAGAATCCTAGCAAATCAGCCAAAAGCTTACTAAAGCTTTGGCAAAGTTGCAAAATAGAAAAGAAACATAGAAAAGAAAATCAGCATTTCTATATGATACTGATAAAGCTCATCCTCAAGAGATAGAAAGAGAAATTACATTTGAAATTATTTTAGATGAAATAAAATATTTGGAGGTCTACCTGTCAAGACAAACCCAAGAATTATATGAACACAATTATAAAACACTTTTCACACAAATAAAGTCAGATCTAAACAACTGGAAAATATCAATTGTTTATGGCTGGGTTGGGCTAGTATAATAAAAATGACAATTCTGCCTAAAGTGTTCTATGCCATAACAATCAAACTGCCAAAACATTATTTTACAGAGCTAGAAAAGAATAATAACAAAATTCATCTGGAAGAACAAAAGATCAAAAATATCTAGGGAATTAATGAAAAAAAAAAATAGAAAGTATGGTGGCTTAGCAATACCAAAGCCATTTGGTACTGTCTAAGAAATAGAGTAGTAGATCAGTGGCCTATAATCAAGGCCTATAGCAATCTAGTATTTGATAAGCCCCTAAACTCCAGCTTCTGAAATAAGAACTCACTATTTGACAGAAATTGCTGGGAAAAGTGGAAAATAATATGTCATAAACTTAGCATAGACATATATCTCACACCCCATACCAAAATAAGGTCAAAATGGATACATGATTTGGGCATAAACAATTTAGGAGAGGATAACTTACCTATCAGATCTTTGTAGAAGGGAGGAATTTATGACCCAAGAAAAACTAGAGAACATTATGAACAGCAAAATGGACAACTTTGATTATATTAAATTAATTTTTTTTGCATAAATAAACCAACAGAAACAAGATTAAAGGGTAGTACAAAACTGGGGGAAAATCTTTACAGTCAATATTTCTTTTAAAGGTCTCTTTTCTGAAATATATAAGAATTGTGTCACATTTATAAGAATACACATCATTCCCATTAAAATGGTCAAAGGATATGAACAATTTTCATATGAATAAATTAAAGCCATTTATAGTTATATTAAAATATTTTAAATCACTATTAAGTACAGAACTGCAAATTAAAATAATTCTGAGGTACCACCTCACACTTCTCAAATTGGCTAAGATGATAAGAAAATCTAATGACAAATGTTGGAGAGGATGTAGGAAAACTGGGACACTAATGCATTATTGGTGGAGTTGTAAAGTGATCCAACAATCATTCTGGAGAACAATCTGGAAATATGCCTAAAAGACAATGAAACTGTGCATACCCTTTGACCCAGCAGTAATGCCATGCCATTACTGGATCTGAATCCCAAGGAAATCATAAGGGAAGGAAAAGGCCTCACATGTGCAAAAATGTTTAGAGCAGCTCTTTTTGTGGTAGCAAAAAATTGGAAAATGAATAGATGCCCATCAATTGGGGAATGGCTAAACAAGATGTGCTATACGAAGTTAATGGAATATTATTATTCTATAACAAATGATGAACAAGCTGTTTTTGAAAAGCCTGGAAATATTTACATGAATTGATCCTGAGCAAAACAAGCAAGAACAGCAAAAATGGGTGATAATCTACTATGAAAGGCTTGATTCTCCTCAGTGGTTCAGTGATCCAAAGTAATCCCAATTAGAGTTTGGACAGAAAATGTCATCTGCATCCAGAAAAAGATATAAGGAGACTACATGTAAATCAATACATGCTATGTTTACTTTTTTTTCTGTTTTTTCATCTCTCCCATTGTTTTTCCCTTGTGCTCTGATTTTTCTCTCTCAATATGATTCACAAAGCAATGTGTATTAAAAATAAATAAATTTACTAGGAAAAATATTTTTAAAATGTTAAACCTGATCAGGAGCAATAGGTGAAAGTGAATATGAATCTAATTTATATCTGATGTAGGGGGGAAAGTTCCTAACCATTAGAAACATGCAAAACTATTCATGTCTTGTCTTGCAGGTTCTACCTGGGGCTTCAAGGAAAGGGCAGATGGCCACTTATTGAGATTGTAGGATTAAGTATTCTTTTTTTTGGATGTGGGTTAGTCTAAATGATCACTGAAGTTCTTTCTGATTTAAAACTTCTACAGTTACAAAATTCTTCACATTTGCAGAATTTATAGGAGAATTTTTTATTTTGGCCATTTTTCTTTATTTATAACAGCCTATTTATGAGAAACATACCTGGAAGTGACTCATATAATTGGACTAAAATTATTATATTTTTATTTTTATTTTTTGTTGAGGCAATGGGGATTAAATGGCTTGCTTAGGGTCACACAGCTAGGAAGTGTTAAGTATCTGAGTCCAAATTTGAACTCAGGTCTTCCTGATTTCAGGACTGGTGCTCTATCCACTGTGCCACTTACCTGTCCCTAAGTTAACTAAAATTAATAAGAAATCTTATCCCCTGCTCAGGAGCATTAAAATAGTATATTTTAATTCTCTTTTCACTGATTTGTAGACAACTTACCAGAAGAAAATAGCATTGTACATAAGAAATAATGCTATATACACATACTTTTATTTTAATGATTTAGAACTTTGGAACTGTTTAATAGATGAGAATTATTTTTAGGTCCCCTAATTTTTACTCTTGCCTAAAGAGGCAGCACAGGACATTTGTTAGCAGTATGACTCTGAGCAACCCCCTTAACCTCTATTGCCACACACAACTCCTAAGTGAGAGATGAATTTACCATCTGGATCCTATATTTGTTGCCTATATTTTTAAGTGAATAACTATAGATTACCAAGTTAGACACATAGACTTGAATCTTCTTGGCATATTCCCCACAATTCAACATATAAGAATAGCAAGGGACCTTAGAAGTAACTTCATTGAGCCCTGTCCTTCAGCTTACATATACGAAAAATGAGAAATGCCAAAAATACACACCAAGAATCCCAATGAGAATATTTCATTTTATATTTTTAAATTTCCATTTAGAAAATATTGAAAGTCCATTTGATAATTTTAGGCCAAGATAGGTTCATAAGACTCTGAAAATTCAACCTTTTCACATCAGCTACTTCTATAAACAAGACTATTTAGAACTTCCCAGATTCTGATGACCTCATTTGTAATTCCTTATTTGTACAGGAATACAGTGCTTATTTACTATGTTAAGCAGTATAATTGTACATAACATTAAGGTATTAAAGCAGAAAGAAATTGGCCTTCAAATCAGAGAATAGGAATGACAGGCCTGACTCAGCTCACGTGCAAAATAAAAGGTTGGATTCATTAGCCTTAGAGGTCCCTTCTTGCTTGAAATCTCTGGTTTTATGAAGGGTGGGAATAGATAGTCCTTAACGTTCCTTCTGTCTCTATCATGTGATTCTAACATATGTAGACAATAGTAGATTTAGGTCAGTTCAAATCAATAAGCATTTATTAAGTATCTACTATGCAAAAAACCTTATGTTAATGGTTGAGGATATGAAGAAAGGCAAAAACATTTTTGTTTTCAAGAAGTCCACAGTCTAATGGGGGAGATAAAATGCAATATGGCATAGATTGAAGATAATCTTAGACATGGACAGCTGGGTGGCACAGTAAACAGAATGTTGGACCAGGAAGACTTGAATCTGAATAATACTTTAAACCTTAACTAGCTATATGACTGTGGTCAAGTCACTTAACCCTGTTTGCCTCTGTTTTCTCATCTGTAAAATGAACTGAAATGAATGTTAAATCACCCCAGCATCTTACCAAGAAAACCATAGATCAGGTCATGAAAAGTCAATATGAAAACGAAGACTACCACCATCATCACCAAAATCTTAGAAGTAAAGCATAAAGTAAATGCAATGAATGCTCCCATTTTGAAAACATTTTTCATTTCAAAAAATCTTCTTTGATTGTAAATTTTTGAAGGGTAAAATAAAGATTTAAATAGTTTTCTATAGCACATCACAAACAAAAAGAAAAGATATGCTAGAAATGTGTGGAAGATGAGCTAAGTAATGGCTGAGCACAAGGTAATTAAAAGATAATTCATTAAATGGAGGGATAGAAATCTTTATGAAAGAAGATAAATTCCCCACCACACCACCACAAAATCCTTCAAAAATCTTTATTCTGATGTGTTTGCAATACAAGTAAAATGAATAATGTGTAAAATATAAATCTGGTTTTTAGCCAGCACATTTAAAGTCTCAATCTTAAAAATTTTGGAACAAAATGTTCACTGTTGTTTAGTCATTTCTGACTATTTGTGACCCCATGTGGGGATATATTTATTTCTCTGTTTCATTTTACAGATGAGGAAACTGAAATAGAGTTAAGTGATTTGCTTAGGGTCACACAGCTAGTATGTTTCTGAGACTATATTTGAACTCAGGAAAATGAGATTTCCTGATTTAAGACTACATACACTGTGCCTTCTAGCCACCCAGATAGATGCTAGTTATTACTACTATTATTAAAGGCAGATAGCATTCCTCCCATCCCTAATGTCTTCAAGTATGTGAAGGACAACCAGACAGAAAATGGATTTAACTTGTTCTCCTTGGCTCTAGTAAAGAAAATAATAGATAAAGGTTGGAAAAACATAAAACTTAGATTTGAAGTACAGAAGCTACCATTACTTAAGAGCAGAGTGTTCTTGTTTATAGGGTTGCAATTTCTACCTCACTGGTGTTTTTTAAGGAGTCTAGAGAAAACATTCTTGATCAGAAAAAGGATGGAATTAGATGACCTCAAAGATCTTTTGCAGCATTGAGATGCTGTACTTTTAAGAAATTTCTCTTTAGACCCTCTTATTCTTATGTTCCTCATTCAAGGTAAAAGGGATTAGTTGATATTATGTAAGAGAAAGAAAATCGGTCCTCAAGTTAAATGTCCCTGTTTAATTCCCAAATTTAATACTTTTATTACTTCAGGCAAATTTCTGAGCCTAAATTTTCACACACAGAAAATTTAGATAATAAGATCTGAACTAACTCATAGTTACTGAAAAGGAAATATTTTTAAAGTTAGATAAATGTAAATGTTTATTGTTATTTTAAATCATCTAATTTACACACATGCCATTTTAAAAAAAAATGGAACATATTCTAAATGCTATCATCATACAATTTGACTTACCACCATAAAAGTTTTTCATAAATAGAAATAAACAAAAGGACAATAACAAAGTGTAAAACTGTAATTACAAGACATATCTCTTAAAATGTCTTATTCAGAAAAAAAAAAATGTTAACTTAGAGGTCTTTTTGACTATATGTTACACTTTAGAGGAGAGAGACAGAAAGAGACAGAGAGACAGAAAAAAAAAAGTTCCATAGAACAGGACTTTTTTTTAACTGTTTTTATTTATGATCCCTTTTTGCATGAGAAATGTTTATGCCACCCCATCTCATATGTTTCTGATAGTGTTTAGTACTTGCACAGTACAAAGTGTGTATGTTGTGTGTTCAGAACCAACACTGTAGTGAAGTTTTTCAATGCAATAAGGGCAAGCCCTGCCAGAAACACTTTGGATTCATTAATGTGTGATTTTGAATTAATTTCTGATCATTGCATTCAGAAACTTTTTATAGTTGCTAAATTTTTCACAACCCTTACATTCAGTTATGTGACTCTATAAAGGATTGCTGCTCACAGTTAAGTTTAGTTATAGAACAATTGGGTTCAAGTCCTATCTCGCTCATACTAGTTAGCTATGTAATAATGGACAATTCAGTTAACCACTCTGTGCCAGGGCTTCTTAAACTTTATGCAATTATGACTCTTTCAGCCAATAATTTTTTACTTGATCCTATGTAATTGGTATACAAAATAGGTATACAAATTAAACATTTGCTAATAATAAATAATAATTTTGTGACCCCCCCATTCAGTTATAAGACTTCATATGGGTGATGAATCATAGTTTAAGAAGGTAGGCTCTAGATAATTTTCTAACTCTTTTAAGTGAGAGGCAAGTTTCATATCTCCATAGACCACTGTCACAGACTGACAGTTTCTTACAACAATCAAATTAATGACCCAGAACAAAATGTGTCTGTGACTGTCTTCTATTTCATATTATTTTTGCACATGTAAACAGAAGACCTGCTTTGGTAATGGAGCTAAAATACAAGTTCAACAGATACAGTAAAAATATAGATGAGACAATCCACTTTACTCAAGCCATTGAAGAGACAACCTCATTTAGTACTCAATCAAAAAGGGTCTGCAAAATACAGCAAGAAATAACTTTTTCATTCTGCTCATCTCAGCTCTGCCTTCAAAAGAATAAAAGAACAGCCGCGCTTTTTTTTTTTTTTAACTTAGACCAACAAACATACTAACCACTCTAGGAAAAATGGAATGTAGCATGTTTTTGTGAAATTGCACTATAATTGTCATTATATTGAACTGAATTATTAATATTACAGGAGTACCAGAAATACTAGTCAATCAATAACATTAAATAAACACATGGCTCTACTTAAAACAAATTTTACATATGAATCCCTGATTCAGAAGGATAAACAAATGAAATAGTCACTGCCTTCAAAAGGCTTAGAATGGAAAGTCTTTGAATATAGGCCAACTGACAGACCATTTATCTATTTTAAGAGGACAGTTTAGCTAAGTGCAGAGGACTTTATCACCTCTTAGCAGTAGGTTGGTCTTCAAGAATAACTGGTTTTGGACACATCAAACCTAAGATGGACACATCTATATAAGTCATGGAAGAAAATTAGACTTGCATCAGGAGAGAGAAGTATATAAATTAAATGAAAATCAAAACAGAAAAGGAAGCAGAAATGTTTCATGAAGTTGGCACTCAATTACATGACTCTAGGATCAGGTGAAAAATAAAACAAATTTTGTTTCAGAAGAGAACTTAATATAATATATGATATTTTGAATGCAGGTAGTGTCTTATTTTTGCAGTATTTTTTAATTTGTATCCCTAGAATCTAGTAGTGGATAAGGATCATAATAGGTGTTTAACAAATTCTCAATTACTGAGATAATTTTGATGAAGAAACTTTCCTATTTCTTTTTTATATTATTCCTCAACAAAATGTATGTTTATATAGATATAGGCATAGAGTATTTAGAGAGACAATGTGATTTAAAGGATAAAAATAATGGTGAATAGGGGATTCCTGGGGCAAAAGGAAGAGTTAAGGTTGTAGAGAATGTGTGACTTTTGATCAAACAGCAAAAAGCATCATAAAGAAACAAAAAGAGAAGGTAGAGAGAGAACTTCATGGAAGAACTAGACTAAGAATAGGCTCTAGTTCTTATAGGGGTGGTAAGGAGAAGGGAGCAGAAGTTAAGGCCAAGATATTCCAATCCTACCCAAACTAGATGAAATAGTCCAGAAATAATTATATATAAATAATCATAGCAAATATAATTTTTGGCTTTCCTTTTCCCAAAAGTACAGGAAAAACTCAGAGCAGATTGGAATATATAGCCAGGGTTCTTCCTTTCAATATTTCTCCCAATTCATAATAAAGGTATTGAATTAGGTATAACTTTAGGACTGGTTTTATGCATAGTGTAATTCTAGAATCACTCTTATTCCTCCCCTGCTACTAACTGCCAGAATTCCTTTAACTTAAGATTGTCTTTCATTCCAAAATTAGCTATAAAAACCTTAACTAGAAAATATCTGATTGAGACCACAGATGGCTAAAAACTCATTTTAACTAAAATGCTAAGCATGTTTGCTTAGCATCTTAGTTAAAATTGAAGTATTTTCTATATGTCTAGAGGAGTTGGGATCAGAAAATGGATAATGGCTAGAGGTGGAAGTCAGGATAAAGGTAAGGGTTCTTTCTCTAAGAAGGTCATAAAGGATAATCACTTAACCTCTGCTTGCTTAGTCTCCTCATCTGCAAAATGGAAATAATAATTGCACTTACCTCCCAGGGTTATTGTAAGGATTAAATGAAATAATATTTATAAAATTCTTTGCAAACTTTAAATTCCCATAAAATGCTAAAGATAATAATAATGATGATGGTGGTGGTGGTGGTGATATTAATATCATATTCATATTTGTTATTTACATTCTTAGAACTGTGTGTGAACAAAAAATATAGTGGTCTGAAGGCATCTGTGTGCATATATGCACCTTAGCAGGTATACTAAAGTTGCCTTATATGCCATGCCAATTCTAATGTATGCAATTTACAAATATTTTTTGAAAAGACATGACTATTTTTATTATCGAGGAGCTTCAATCCCAGAGGATTTGCTAATTAAGATATCAGGGTCTACATGAGACATTGATATTTTAATAGCCCATTTCTAAAAATCCCCAAAACACTCAGTCTGCAGCATGAAAGCAATGAGGATCTAAAAGGATAATAAAAAGGCAAGAAGAATCCATTTCTAAAAGATAACATATTATTCACTGAGTACTGAACATGCCAATACATAGGAAGGCACATTTGAGACTGAAAGAAGGGTTTGTGTGATAACTGAGTAAAAGAATGTTTAAGAACTGCTAGATTTGGAATCCTTGGATATTTACTATCTGCACTACACACCTGTCAGATTGGCTAGAAAGACAGGGAAAGATAATACACAATTTTGGAGGGGATGTGGGAAAATAGGGACACTGATACATTGTGGGTGGAACTGTGAATACATCCAGTCATTCTGGAGAATAATTTGGAACTATGCTCAAAAAGTTATCAAACTGTGTATACCCTTTGAACCAGCAGTGTCACTACTGGGCTTATATCCCAAAGAGATCTTAAAGAAAGAAAAGGGACCTCTATGTGCAAAAATGTTTGTGGCAGCCCTCTTTGTAGTGGCCAACTGGAAACTACGTGGATGCTCATCAATTGGAGAATGGCTGAATAAATTGTGGCATATGAATATTATGGAATATTATTGTTCTGTAAGAAATGACCAGCGGGATGAATACAGAGAGGCCTGGAGAGACTTACATGAACTGATGCTGAGTGAAATGAGCAGGACCAGGAGATCATTGTATACTTCAATAACAATACTGTATGATGATCAATTCTGATCAACAATGAGATGAACAAATCAGTTCCAATAGAGCAGTAATGAACTGAACCAGCTACACCCAGCAAAAGAACTTTGAGAGATGACTATGAACCACTACGTAGAATTCCCAATCCCTTTATTTTTGTCCACCTGCATTTTGGATTTCCTTCACAGGCTAATTGTACACTATTTCAAAGTCCAATTCTTTTTGTACAGCAAAATAACTGTTTGGACATGTATACATATATTGTATTTAATTTATACTTTAACATATTTAACATGTATTGATCAACCTGCCATCTGGGGGGCAGAAGGAGGGGAAAAATTAGAATAAAAGGTTTGGCAATTGTCAATGTTGCAAAATTACACACGCATATATTTGGTAAATAAAACTATTTAAAAATTTAAAAAATTTAAAAAAAAGATATTTACTATCTGGATGGCTCTGAGCAAGCCACTTAAACTCAGCTTTAGTTTACTTATATATAAAATTGAGATAATCTACCTCCTGGGGTTGTTTAAAGGAATAATAGGAGGAAAGGTATCTAATGTACTTTCCAATACAGGGTCTAAATTTGGCCATCATCAGTTGATCAATTAGCATTACCATCATTATCAGTGTCAGAGCAGTGTTAAAGAAATTCTCACTAGAACTCAGCATAGGTGAAGCCAAGCAATAGTTCAATTCATTCTGTCCCAGAAAATGATTAGGGATAGCACATTAAGAGTTTTCTTCAAGGCTCCTTTAACAATCTGCCATGAGAATTGGAGTATTTCTTATGCAGTTTCAAAAAGTTGCTTTTTTTTTTTTTCAAAGTATATGGAATCCTTTCCCAGATCCATAGTCAATGATTGACAAAATACTTAACAAAAAGGGCAAGAAGCGATATTAAAATATGTATACAAAAACCACTGATTGATGGATGAAAAGCTTACAAAGTCTTTTTTTTTTCTGAATGACTATTACATTATATGAAAGTCCACCATCAACTATGTAGAACAATGCAATGGAATTGATAGATTAATCAATAATCAAAGAATCTCAGATTTAGAAGAGATGACAGTGACCAACTAGTTTGACCGAAACCTCTTCCAATAATGCCCTGGACAAATAGTCATTTGACTACTTGCCTATGAACTATGATTGCCTATGAACATGAATCCACCCTCAATTAAGTAAATACATTTTGCTTGTTCTTGTTTTGTGGTTTGTTTTGCTTTTTAGAATGTTAAGCTCATTGTGAGTAGGCATTGTTCCATTTTCGGAGGAGGAGAGAGGTGTAGTAATCCTAATGCATAGTCCAAAGCCTAAATACAGTGCACATTTAATAAATATTTATTGATATTCTGTTAATATAGATCAATTTTTTACATGAAGCCAAATCGTGCCTTTTTATTACTTGTACTCATTGCTATAATACTGCTTTGGGAGCCAGAGGAGTAAGCAGTCTTATCATAATAAAAAATGTTAAGCAAGAATCTTGAGTGCATTATGCTCTTTCCAAAAAAACTTACGTCATCTGATAATTTCCATTGAAATTATATGGAATCTTTCAATTACAATTGAGTTTAATAAAGCAGATGGAACAGAAAGCCATTGAGAACATTGTTGTATTGCTCTGCGACATTCTGACCTTGGTTTATTCTCTCTATTAATACAGAATTCATGGATAGATCCTAGTATGTTCATTTTCCTCTTAAGTACAAAGTACCAAATGGTAGTGTAATTGTCAAGGGAAAATTGTCACTCTGCTCTGAATTATTTCCATCATAAATCTAAAACTAGTCAAAGTGATTGTGTTACAAAAATGACAGGGTTGCTGAATAGCCATGAGAGCTTCACATACACGTATCCTATAAATACATATGTACCACAACCCACCAAAGTAATTTTGAATTATGTGTTTAAATCACAATCACAAGCCAGCTGGACAGCAATCTGAATTGTTGAAACAAGGAATAGGGAGTGATTTACTTGCCTGTTGACTTAATGTATATCATCTGATTCAGGAAGTATAATCAAAATATGACAAATTTTTCCATATATGCTTAAAAATAAGAATATTCTTCCATTTGTTATAATAATTGAGAACCATTTTTAAAATACAATCCTTTTCCATTTTTATTATATGGATAGGTTATAGATACCCCTTTATGAAATGGGGTATGAAATCTAAAAATAAGACAAAAAGAATAACTATGATAAACGGTAGATGACAGTAACTATCTATGATGGTGATATATAACAGTGTATAAAGTGGCTTAGAGTCAGGAAGATTTGGATTTGAATCCTATCTCTGACACTATAGGAAAGGAAGTGTGAAATAGTAGATGAGTAACAGCTTGGAATCAGAAAGGCCTCAGCTACATAGTAGCCTTGTGATACTGAGTAAATCCCTAAACTGTAAAAGGTGGGATTTGTATCTATGACCTCACAGGCTCTTTCTAGCTCTCAGTCTGTAGTTCTATTTGACCCTGGACAAGTCATTTAACTTCCTCATTTTTCTTATCTGTAAAGTAAATACAAAAATTTATAACTCATAGGTCTATTATGAATTATAGATAAGATAACGTGTGTAAATCTTTTTGTAAACTTTTAAAATCTTATATAAATGTTCATTATCATTATTACATATTCCATTTAGCTCCTACAAAACATTAATGTTTAATTATAGATTAATAAAATACCTGCTAATATGTTGTTATCCAATTTAGAATAAATTTCTGCTATGCAGATTGCTAGGATCCATTCCAAATTAGGAATGAAATCTGGTAAGGGTCTCTTACCAGGAGGTAGATGCTATATGTAAATCTAAAAACATTTTCACTACAAGAAAAGACTGAATATTTACTGGACCTAAGAAGGACCTTAAATTCACTGGACGTTAAACAGATTGCTCAACCCAAATAAAATCATTTTGGGGGAGGTAATATGTTATTTAGATCATTAGTCCTTTACTCCACTGAAGATTCTGTAGATTGCTCAAAGAAAAAAGTGATGATGCTAAGACAGATCTCAATTTTGCTGTCAGAATTAGAAGCAAAAACTTAACACTGGGACAAATTTGTCCATTTTATTTATTTGAGATTTTGTCTTCAAAATGCAGTACTTTTCTTGCTCTAGAGTTATCTGAGAAAATTATTCTTTCTAAGAGACAAGATAAACCATATTCTTTCATTGTCTTGGAAGCTTTTCTGAAACAAAACTATTAGTTGTGCTTTCTGGTAACTTAATAAGCCTTTCTAACTTGATCCCTATTGTGATAGCTCCTCAAACATATCTAAACCTTCCAATGACTTAGTTTACTGGGAATTGAATACTGACTCATACACTCTTTTAAGATTCAAAATATTCAGCATCGCAAAACTGGGGAGAGAACATAACCATGTTTAAATTAGTTATACATTCTACACATGCAGACTAGATTACGTTACCATATTACATTAAATGTTAACATTAAAAGAGATTTCAAAATCCATAGAATCAACCTTACTCCTGCAACAGAATATTGCAACTTCATTTGAAGGCTGCTCTACATCCTGAGTCACCTAATCCACTCCTGCATATCTCTAATTGCTATAAAAATTTTCTTTACATTGAGTTGAATTCTATCTTTGCATTTTTGACTTGTTACTCCTAATTCTAGCTTTTAAGACTAAGTAGGAAAAAAAACACTTGATTCATATACCTTTCAGATATTTAAAAATACTTCTCATTTGTCTAAGATAGGGGTTCTTAAATTTTTTATGCACCCTGCACCCTTTAGGCTATTTGGTGAAACCTAGGGATTTTTTTTCCCAGATTAATGCTTTTAAGTTAACAGCAACAACAATAGCTATAATAATAGGGTGCTAACTATGTGCTAAGCCATTTACAATTGTTATCTTATTTGATTCTCACAACAGTCCTAAGTGCAAAGTGATTATTATCAACCCCATTTTATAGATGAAGAAAGTGAGACAAAGAGGTTATGTGGCATACCCAGGACCATACACTGAATGTTTGAAGATGAATTTGAACTCAAATCTATTTCCAAACCCAATACTAATTACTGTGCCATCTAAAAAATTCTTAGCCTTATAAAGGAAAACAAGTATACTGAAATTGAAGTATCAATATATTTTTTTCAAAGCTCACAAATACCAAGATAAAAACTCTCCTGGACCTTCTTTAATATGTCTTAATATGTCTCTCCACTAACCTGAGAATTCATCTAAGAGCATATCAATGTCCTTCTTAAAATGCAAAATCCATAACTCAATACATTATTCCTTCTATAAAATTCCTCTCTTTAGAAACTAATGATGTTTAAATAAAATACATGGAAAAGCAATAACACTAATGTTTACTATTTTAATGGTGATTAATAATTAGAACATAGATGGTAAAGATTTACATTGATCTAGCAATAGCCCCCACTAATTTTTATAGAAGTCACGTGGTTAAAATCCTTCTTGTTGCTAATGAAAATAACCCTTTATTATGGACAATAATTTTCTAATGGCAAGTATTCAAAATCCAAACTCAAAAAGCACAAGGTAATTTAGAAACAGGGGTAAATTTTAAGGTCCTTTCAAAAATCGGTAGTACTAATGTTCCATAAGGATCTCCTATTACATTTTTCCTTTTACATTTAACATTGGAAATAGCATAAGCCAATATTATTAAGGTTTAGCCTTTGCCTTAAAGAATATATTCAAAAAAAGGATGTATTCAAAAAGATGTCCTAGAGTTCAAAAATGAAAGAAGTCAAAACATAAAGTGAAGTGAGAGATTCAAAGAAATATTTTTCCTTAGACTTCATAAAAAGAAATTATGTTCCTAATGATGAATGTTGGAGGGGATGTGGGAAAACTGGGACACTAATACATTGCTGGTGGAGTTGTGAAAGAATCCAGCAATTCTGGAGAGCAATTTGGAACTATGCCCAAAAAGTTATCAAACTGTGCATACCCTTTGACCCAGCAGTACTACTACTGGGCTTATATCCCAAAGAAATACTAAAGAGCGGAAAGAGACCTGTATGTGCCAAAATGTTTGTGGCAGCTCTTTTTGTTGTACCTAGAAAATGGAAGATGAATGGATGTCCATCAGTTGGAGAATGGTTGGGTAAATTATGGTATATGAAGGTTATGGAATATTATTGCTCTGTAAGAAATGACCAGCAGGAGGAATACAGAGAGGCTTGGAGAGACTTACATCAACTGATGCTGAGTGAAATGAGCAGAACCAGAAGATCACTGTACAGTTCAACAACAATACTGTATGAGGATATATTCTGATGGAAGTGGAAATCTTCAACATAAAGAAGAGCCAACTCACTCCCAGTTGATCAATGATGGACAGAGGTAGCTACACCCAGAGAAGAAACACTGGGAAGTGAATGTAAATTGTTAGCACTAATATCTGTCTGCCCAGGTTACTTATACCTTCGGAATTTAATGATTATTGTGCAACAAGAAAATGGTATTTACACACATGTATTGTATCTAGGTTATATTGTAACACATGTAAAATGTATGGGATTACCTGCCATCGGGGGGAGGGAGTGGAGGGAGGGAGGGGATAATTTGGAAAAATGAATACAAGGGATAATATTATAAAAATATATATATAATAAAAAAATTATGTTCCTATATGGCTCATTAAAATATTTAGTTATATCTCATTTAAAACTAATATGGCAGATATTGTTAAAGTGCACACATATGTGTGTGTGTGTTTAATTCAACAGTTCAGTAAGTTACTTAGATCCAAGATAAAAAATTATACTTCCTCCAAGAAGTACATGTTAATTTCATCTTAGAAAAATAACAATTTGGGAAAGGTAGTTACAAAGAGCAAAGCTTACTTTACAGAGCTCATAAAGATATTAGTAAAGGATGAAAAATTGAAATGCTCATAATGCTGAACCCTAAATTGTTGTATATAAATAAAAGTTATATTATTGCTCTTCTAAAGTTAGAATATCTAATCAGAGAAATGCAAATTAAGACAACTCTGAGATAACACTACAAGCCTGTCAGATAGATTAGACTGACAAGGAAAGATAATGTGGAATGTTGGTGATGATGTGAGAAAACTGGGATACTGATACATTGTTGGAGGAATTGTGAATCCATCCAGCCATTCTGGAGAATGATTTGGAACTATGCTCAAAAAGTTATCAAACTGTGCATACCCTTTGATCCAGCAGTGTAATTACTGGGTTTATATCACAAAGAGATTTTAAAGAAGGGAAAGGGACCTGTATGTGCAAGAATGTTTGTGGCAGCCCTCTTTTTAGTGGCCAGAAACTAGAAAATGAGTGGACGCCCATCAATTGGAGAATGGCTGAATAAGTTGTGGTATATGAATAGTATGGAATATTATTGTTCTGTAAGAAATGACTAACAGGATGATTTCAGAAAGGCCTAGAGAGACTTACATGAACTGATGCTGAATGAAATGAGCAGGACCAGGAGATCATTATATACTTCAATAACAATATGATCAATTCTGATGGATGTGGCCTCTTCAACAGTGAGATGAACCAAATCAATTCCAATAGAGCAATAATGAATTGAACCAGCTACACCCAGTGAAAGAACTCTGAGAGATGATGACTATGAACCATTACATAGAATTCCTTATCGCTCTATTTTTGTCCACCTGCATTTTTTATTTCCTTTACAGGCTAATTGTACACTATTTCAAAGTCCAATTATTTTTGTATAGCAAAATAACTGTATGGACATGTATACATATATTGTATTTAACTTATACTTTAACACATTTAACATATATTGGTCAACCTGCCATCTAGGGAAAGAGGTAGAGGGAAGGAGGGGAAAAGTTGGAACAAAAGGTTTTGCAATTGTCAATGCTGAAAAATTACCCATTTATATATCTTGTAAATACAAAGCTATAAAAAAGTTAGAATATCACTAATTTCATGTATATACAACTTAGATTTGACTGCCTTCTCAAAAGAGTCACTTAAAGTTAAAAAACTAAATTTTGCAAAAATGAGCATCAGTTTATTTCAAGAAAGGTTAAGAAGGATAAAGAAATAGCTAGGTGGAACAATGTGTAGGAGCAATAGAATTTTAATATTCATAGTTTTCTGCTTAATAGAAACATTTATCTGGAAGTCCAGATATAATGGGCATACAAAGCCATATATTCAATTCATTTAATATTGTGAAATTTCACTATGTAGGAACAGCCTGTGCTTTAGCTCATCCAGAACACAAATGGAGGAGTTGATCTGGTTTTATGAGAATAATTACAAAGGCTATTAAACATGGAGATCGAAAGAGCAAATATCCTTTAAATGCAATTCATTGCATAATTAATCATGGATTTCCATGTTATTATGTAGAACTCTCTCGTTATTGAACTTTTCATAAATTTATGCCATTTTTCCCCAGATAGGTTCTAAATTCCTTGCAATACCCTATTTACTACTTGGTATCTTTCATTCTTGACATATCTCTTTTTTTCCAAGAGCTACCAGGTTATCTTATCAGATTTTTTAATTAAATGTTTTATTAAATATGTAACACTGAACATTAACATAAGCAACTAAAATTAGTAAGCATATAGTAGAGATTCAACAAAAATTTGATTTATGTGTAAGATGAATCTGAAGAAAAAACCAAATATTTTCTTTAGTCTATAAAGTTCAAACAATATTTGTATCTAATATATTTAACATTAACAAGTTTGAAATTTGATTTTAAAGCCAACATAAGTAGGTATGTATTATGTACAAAGTCTTATAAAAGAGCACATAAATAATAAAATAATTCAAGGAAACAGACTTCATATGCCCAAAGGGTAGCAAATCCTTGATCCTTTTGATCCAGCAGTGTCTGTACTGGACTTGAATCCCAAAGAGATATTTTTCTAATTATGATTTATGATTTTATGATAAAGAGAAAAGAATTCATATGTGCAAAAAATGTATGTAGCAGCCCTTTTTGTAGTGTCAAGGAACTGGAAACTGAGTGGACACTCATCATTTGGAAAATGGATCAATAAGTTATGGCATATGAATGTTATGAAAATATTATTGTTCTATAAGAAAAAAATCAGCAGGATGATTTCAGAAAGACCTGGAGAGACTTATATGAACTGATGCTAAATGAACTGAAGAGATTCAAGAGAACATTGTACATGGCAACAACAAGATTATTCAATGATCAATTCTGAAGAAAGTGGCTCTATTCAGCAATGAGGTGATTCAGACCAGTTCCAATGAACTTATAATGTAGAGCCATCTGCATTCAGAGAAAAGACTCTGGGGACTAACTGTGGATGCAACATAGTATTTTCACTTTTTTGTTGTTGTTTGCTTACTTTTTCTTTTCTTTCTCATTTTTTTTGATCTGATTTTTCTTGTGCAGTATGAAAATTGTAGAAATATATATAGAAGAATTACACATGTTTAATATATATTGGATTACTTATCTGGGGGAGTGGTGGGAGAGAAGGGAGGGAACACAAGTTTTCAAGATGAATATTAAAAAATATTCCTGCATATTTTTTGAAAACACAAACCTAAAAAATTAAAAAAATAGAATTGGGCAAGATAGAGCCAAAACGGCAGAAAAAAGCATGAGGTCTCCCTAGTTTCACTGATAAATCATGTTAAATTAAACCTCTAAATGGATTCTGAAGCAACAGGACATACAAAAATATGCAATGAAATAATTTTCTAGGTTAATATAATTTAGAAGGATTTCATTAAAGATCTGTCTCACTTGGGTAAAAAAAGGAGTGCAGTGCAGCACAGGCTGTGTCCAACCAAACCGGAGGACCTCTTAGCTATATCCAAGATCAGGATTTAGAATCCTCCATTCTAGATCAACAGACTAGTGGTACAGCATGTCAGCTGTGAGGACTCCAGCCCTACTGCAGAAAGCAAATTGCCAGCCCTACAACCCCTGTATAACAGGCAGGATTAGTCAAGGGACCCCAGTTCAATGGAGAAGCTGCCAATACAATTCAAAAAACAATGAACAGACCCTAGAGCAAGAAGCTTACCCACCCCTTGCCTGTGTCCTAAGGAACAGAGATCAACTTTTTTAAATGAGTAAAACCAAAAAGAGCCCCAACTATAGAAAGCTACTCTAATGACAGGGAAGATTAAAACACTAACTCAGAGGAGGAAAGCAATGGCAAAATGCCTACATTTGAAGTCTCAAAGGGGAATATGAATGTTCTCAAGCTCAAACAATTACTCTTGGAAGAGATCAAAAAGGATGTTAAAAATAAGAGAGCAGAAGAAAAAAAAATGTGAAATCAAATGAGAATTATGCAGGAGAATTATGAAGAGTCAATAGCTTGGAAAAGGTAACATAAAAATTGAGTAAAAAAAAACTTCTTGAAAACTAGAACTGGCAAAATGGAAAGTAAAAACCCACTATAAGTAGAATTGGCCAAATTGAAAAGGAGTATTTATCTGAAGATAATAATTCCTTAAAAATTAAAATTGTGTAAATTGAGAAGCTAATGGCTTCTTTATCCTACATCAAGCCATCAAGAATTAGTAAAACAAATTTTAAATGAAAAAATAGAAGGAAATATAAAATATTTCATTGGAAAAACAACTGATCCAGAAAACAGATCCAGGAGAGATAATTTCAGAATTATTAGACTATTTGAAAGCCATGATCAATTAGACTACATATTTCAAGAAATTATTGGGGCACATCCAAGACGGTGGAGAAGACATATGCAACATTCTCTCATACCCTCATGACTAATTACCAAATTCATTCTCAGAAATAGTGCTTGACTGGTAAAATTCACGAAGATTGGAAGTACAACAATTTACCAGCTGAAGATAATCTGGAAGATCACCAGAAAAGGTTTCTCCTAAGCAGTCTTAGCAGACCAGAACAAGCAAGGAGGTAGGAGATGCTAGCATACTGAGTGGACGAGGGCGGGGGTGGTGTCTGTTACTGGAAAATTTACAGGGAGGACTCTACCATAGGTTGGACACACTGCTTTGGTAGCAAAGCAGTAGACCAGCAGAGAAATTAAAGCCAAAGGTTGAGGGTACTCCAAAAAATGCCAGACAGTAACAGAAACTAGCTACACCCACACAGCACTGGAAGTGAGTGATTCAGCACAGACCATAGCAGAGGTGTGCAGCCACATTCTGTAACACGGGGCTTTTGCTTGGGGCAGTCACAAATTTGCACAGCAGCGGGGCTCAACCCAGGGCAGCCTCTAATCTGCATAGGGGGAGAGCTCGGCTTGGGGCAATACAATTTTGGCAGTGCAGCTGTGCTCCCCAGGGCAGAGACATTTACAGTCTGGTTCAGGGGATCTTCCCAGGGCAACTGCTAATCCCCACAGCAGATTCTACCTGAGGCAGTGACTTTCACTTCTCAGACTCTAAGGGCAATTGCTAATCCCAACTGCCTGGCATCTTCCCAGCTCATTCCTTGGGATCCAGGACAGAGACACTTCTGGTGTGGAGCTTTTCCCAAGGCACTTCTGCAGCTCTGCCACTCTTTGCAGCCTGTTTGCAGGACAGCTATTGTCTGCATACCTATCCCTGCTCTGCAGAGGAAGCTGATAACCTCCTTGCCCTGAAGGCAGACCATAAGGACTTTTTTTTTTTAATTTTTATAATTATAACATTTTCTTTGACAGTACATATGCATAGGTAATTTTTTTACAACATTATCCATTGTACTCCCTTCTGTTCTGAGTTTTTCCCCTCCTTCCCTCCACCCCCTCCCCTAGATGGCAGGCATACATATTAAATATCTTATAGTATATCCTCATAAGGACCTTTTTTTAAAAAAGTGAAGAAAAAAAGCCAAATGGACCATCAATAGCTTCTATACAGAAAGAGAGCAGATTTTCAACCACAAGGAGACTGATATCAGACAGTCTCCAGACAAAACCCCAAAGGGGGATGTAACTTGGTCCCCATAACAAAAGGCTCTCATAGAAGAAATTATAAAAAAATCTTAAAAGAGAGCTAGAAGAAAAATGGGGAAAGGAAAGAGAAGCTATGCAAGAGTGTAACAACTTCCAGAAATGTGAATTGGAAAAGGTAAAGAACTCCCAGCAAAGTAGAATTTGTGTATTGGAAAAAGAAAATAACTCATTAAAAATAGTGAAATGGAAAAAAATTCCATAGAGCAAAACAACTCATTTAAAAACTCAATTGGACATATAAAAAAAGAAGTAAAAAAAGCTAATGAAGAAAAAAAACTCATTAAAAATCAGAACTGAACAAATAGAAATGAATGATTCATTGAGACATCAAGTATCAGTCAAACAAAACCAAAAAAAAAATAAAAAACTAGAGAAAAAGTTTAAATATCTAATTATAAAAACAACAGACCTGAAAAATAGATCTAGGAGAGATAATCTGAGGATTATTGGACTTCCCAAATATTATGATGAAAAAAAGAGCCTAGATAGTATTTTACAGGAAATCATCAAAGAGAACTGCCTAGATGTAATAGAATCAGAATGTAAACTAGGCATTGAAAGAATTAATCAAACACCTTCTGAAAAAGACTCTGAAATAAAAACTCCAAGGAATCTTGTAGCTAAATTTCAAAACTATAAGATTAAGGAAAAATTATTAAAAGCACCCAGAAAAAAAAAAAAAAAAAAAAACAATTCAAATACTGAGGAGCCACAATAAGTATTACTCAGGATTTGCTGCTTCCATATTAGATCAAAAGACCTGGAATCTGATATTCCAAAAGGCAAAAGAACTTGGAATGCAGCCAAGAATAAACGACCCAGCTTCTTCCATGGAAAAAGATGGACATTCAATGAAACAGATCACTTCCATTTGTTTCTAAGGAAAAAACCAGAACTAATCAAAAAAATTTGATCTCTAACCATAGGACTCAAGAGAAGCAGAAAAAAGTAAAAAGAATATAACATAAAAAAGGGAAGTACAAATGGAAAGGGGATAGTGTCAGAAAAAGGGAAAAGGGGAGATAAAAAGAAGGAAACTACATCCCATGAAGAGGCAAAGAAAAGCTATCACATCTGAGGGAATTTAGAGAGGGGGAGGAACATTGTGTGAATCTTACTCTCATCAGTGTTGGCTCAAAAAGAAAATAATTATGTCTTGTTTTTAGAGAAACTTCTGTCACCTCATTAAAAAATGGGAGAAAAAAAGGGAAAAGGAAAACAGTAATAAGGGAAAAGTACAAGAAAGGGGAAGGGATCCATATGGGGTGAGAGGTTATTCTAAAGAGGGAGAGCTGCATGAGGCAAATGGTTCCCATAAGTTTAAAACTGGGAAAGAGGGGAAGGAGGGGTAAGAAAAAGAGAAGCATAATCTGGGGATAATAAGATGGCAGGAAATACAGAATTAGTAATTTTAACCATAATTGTGAATGGGATGAACTCTCCCATAAAGTGGAGGGAGATAGCAGATTGGGTCAAAAGTCAGAGAACCCCACAGTATATTGTTTACAGTAAACATATTTAAAGCAGAAAGATACATACAGAGTAAAGTTAAAAGGCTGGAGCAGAATCTATTATGCTTCAGATGAAGTCAGAAAAGCAGGGTTAGCCATCCTTACCTCAGATCAAGCAAAAGCAAAAATTGATCTAATTAAAAGAGATAAGGAAGGAAACTATATCTTACTAAAGGGTAGCATAGACAATGAAGCAATATCAATGCTAAACATATATGCACCAAGTGGTATAGTATCTAAATTCCTAAAGGAGAAGTTAAAAGTTGTAAGAAGAAATACACAGCAAAACTATAATAGTGGGAAATCTCAACTTTGCACTCTCAGAATTAGATAAATCAAACCACAAAACAAGTAAGAAAGAAATTAAAGAGGTAAATAGAATATTAGAAAAATTAGGTATGATAAATCTTTGGAGAAAACTGAATGGAGACAGAAAGGAGTATACTTTCTTCTCAGCAGTTCATGGAACCTATAAAAAATTGACCATATATTAGGATATAAAGATCTCAAAATTAAATGCAGGAAGGCAGAAATAGTAAATACATTCTTTTTAGATAACAATGCAATAAAATCTACATTAAACAAAAAGCTAGGGGTAAATTAAATAATCTCACCTTAAAGAATGATTGGGTGAAACTGCAAATTATAGAAACAATTAATAAATTCACCCAAGAAAATGAAAATGATGATAAATAATACCAACATTTGTGGGATCTAGCCAAAGTAGTAATAAGGGGAAATTTTGTATCTTTAGAGGCTTATTTGAATAAAATAGAGAAAGAGAAGATCAATGAATTTGGCTTGCAACTTAAAAAGCTAGAAAAAGACCAAATTAAAAACCCTCAATAAAATACTAAATTTGAAATTCTAAAATTAAAAGGAGAAATTAATAATATTAAAAGTGAAAAAACTATTGAATTAATAAAATTAAGAGTTTCTTTTATGAAAAAAATAATGAAAAGGATAAACCTTTGGTAAATCTGATTAGAAAAAGAAAAGAGGAAAATCAAAATAAAAAGGGAGAACTTTCCACCAATGAAGAGAAAATTAGAGCAATAATAAGAAGTTACTTTGCTCAACTTTATGCAAATAAATTTGATAATCTAAGTGAAATGGATGACTACCTCCAAAAATATAGGCTTCCCAGATTAACAGAGGAGGAAGTAATTAAATTGCTTAAATAGTCCTATTTCAGAAAAAGAAATAGAACAAGCTATTAATCAACTCCCTAAGAAAAAATCCCCAGGACCAGAAAGATTTATATGTGAATTCTACCAAACATTTAAAGAACAATTATCCCTAAAGCTATATAAATTATTGGAAAAAATAGGGAATGAAGGAGTCCTACCAAATTCCTTTTATGATACAGACATGGTATTGATACCTAAACCAGGTAGGTTGAAAACATAGAAAGGAAATTATAGCCCAATCACCCTAATGAATATTGATGCTAAAATCTTAAATAAAATATTAGCAAAAAGACTACAGAAAATCATCTCCAGGATAATACACCATGACAAAGTAGGATTTATATCAGAAATGTGGGGCTGATTTAATATTAGGAAAACTATTAGTATAATTGACCCTATCAATAACCAAATTAACAAAAACCCTATGATCATCTCAATAGATGCAGAAAAAGCATTTGATAAAATCCAACATCCATTTCTATTAAAAACACTTGAGAGTATAGAAATAAATGGACTTTTCACTAAAATAATCAGTAGCATCTATTTAAACCATTAGGACGCATTATATGTAATGGAAATAAACTGGAACCATTCTCAATAATATCTGGAGTGAAACAAGGTTTCTCACTATCACCATTACTATTCAATATTGTATTAGCAATGGTAGCTTTGGAAATAAGATTTGAGAAAGAGATTAAAGGAATTTGAGTAGGTAATGAGGAAATCAAATTACCACTCTTTGCTGATGATATGGTGGTATACTTAGAGAACCCCAAACACTCTATTAAAAAAGCTATTAGAAATAATCCACACCTTTATCAAAGTTGCAGGATACAAAATAAACACACATATATCATCAGCATTCTTATATATCACTAACAAAATCTAATAGTTAGAGTTACAAAATCCATTTAAAGTAACTACTGATAGTATAAATATTTAGGAATCTATCTGCCAAGGGAAAATCAGGAACTATATGACCAAAACTACAAAATACTTTTCACACAAATAAAGGCAGATCTACCCAATTGGAAAAATATCAAATGCTCTTGGATAGGGCGAGCAAATATGACAGTATTACCTAAATTAATTTATTTAGTTAGTGCTATACCAATCAAACTCCCAAAAAACTATTTTAATGACTTAGAAAAAATAACAATAAAGTTCATATGGAAAAACAAAAGGTCAAGAATTTCAAGGGAATTAATGAAAAAAAAATATCAAATGAAGGTGGCCTAGCTGTACCAGATCTTATATTATATTATAAAGCAGTAGTTACCAAAACTATTTGGTATTGGCTAAGAAATAGACTAATTGATCAGTAGAATATGTCAAGGGCTACAAATGATCAGATGCAAGGTAACCTGGAATGTGAGGCTAATTACCAGTTGGACAATTCTCTATTACCACCTGTTTGGAGGATGACTCTCCCCAACTATTCTGTGCTGGTTTGTTCGCTGGGTGTGGACAAAGAAGGGGAAATGAGATCAGTGGGTGAAGTAGGAGGAGGAAATTGATTGATCCTTCGGAGGTGGAGAGAGAGGAAGGTGTGTAGAGATTGCTAGATCTAATGCCCTGACTGCAACCTCAAAAGACCAAGAATAAAGACTTTGGCTTATCCTGAGTCTGACTGTTTCTAAGATATGCAGGGTCCCAACATTTTGGTATCCAACATGTAGGCCAAGCACTCTACTTCCACTGAAGTCCTCTGGTGACCAGAAAATTAGGTGAGAATTTTAATAGACAAACAAAGAATATACCCCCATCATTTCCACCTTCAGGGATGGAGAGAGGAGGAGTACTATCAGCACCTCCCCCCCCAGCAATCACCTCCTCCTATAACTAGATTGCAGAAAGCAGTTCTTAATGCTGCAGAAGAAGGGAGGGATATGGGATCTGAGAGTTCAAATGTTTCCCGTGATTCAACAGTTTAACTCTTCAGTCAAGAAAGTAGAAGATACACTCCTTTTGATACAGACATTCTCAAAGACCTGAAAAAGGCTTGCACTCTTTATGGGGCTACATCAGCTTATGTTAAGATGTCATTACAGAATTTGGCTTATGAAGTCTTAACCCCTAGTGACTGGAAATCTATTGCAAGGGTATGCTTAGACAAAACTTGTTGTGGCTTTCTGAATGTAGTGAACTCTGTAGGATACAAGCCAAGCAAAATAGTCAAAGTGGAGTTAATACTTCAATCACCTGTGACCAATTAACAGGTGTAGGTTCTTATGCAGAAGTTTCAGTACAGATTAATTACTCCATAGCAGCATTTGAACAAATTGCTGCTGCTGCTATCAAATCATGGGCTTCTCTCCCCAGTAAAAACGACAAGGGTGAGACCTTCACAAAAATTGTACAAGGACCAAATGAACCCTTTGCTGATTCTGTGGCACGTTTGCGACAGCTGTCATATGGACTAATGGTGAAAATACAGTAACAGACACTTCAATAAGGCAATTTGCTAAAGAAAATGCTAATGAGGTTTGCAGAAGGATAATACTAGAACTACACAAGGATGCTCCTTTAGAGGAGATCATAAGATACTGTGCAATAGTGGGTACAAATACCTTTTATAGCCAGGCTATGATGCAGACTTCCTATGATCCCAACATGGGAAGACAGGGTTCCTTTTGGCAAGGAACTTCCAGAGAGACTCGTCAATTCTTTCAATGTGGTAAAGTAGGGCATCTGAAAGCTCAATATTGGCATCAAGACAGAGTGAGAAAACAGGGTGGGAGAACAAGACCCAATATCCCATGTCCAAAATGCAACAGAAGATGGGCATCAGTGTAGACTGATTCAGGGAAACGAGATGAGGGGCCCAGCTAAAGGGCCCCAGGCAAAAAACACTTGGGGCATGATGGCAGCTGATGCCACACCCAGAGAGTGCCTAGAAGTCCAATATACCCAGACACAACCAATTAGTCAGGAAGCCATCTGATGGGAGAAAGGGATTACACAATCAATCAGCCACAAAACAACTTGATGGAAGGAAGGGATTACAATTAGGGAGGATAGAGTTATATGCAGCTGGGACAACTGAGATACCTCCTGGAGAGGTGAAATCTATTCCTCTCCAGCCTATGGATCTCTTGCCTCCAGGTACAGTAGGCTTGACTATTTCACTTCCTCAGAGTACTTACAAAACAGTGCTCATTCATACACTGATGTGGGAAACTGGGGAATGTGTAGATTATATCGCAGTAACTAACACAGGTAGACAATGTGTGACTTATCAACCAGGGGAAATAGTAGCATCGAGTTTATTGATACAGACCCCTAATAAGCAACCTGGTGATAGTCACCCGTATTCTGACTCCAAGCAGGAATATACTGGACAGCAGTTGTGGCAGCTGATCGACCTATGCTCACCATCTATATAAATGGCATACCACTAGAAGGACTGGTGGACACAGGTGCAGATGGCACAGTCATTAGAGGTGCCAACTGGCCCAGTCACTGGCCAAAGATTAATGCAGGCACTTATATGTCTGGCGTAGGAGGGTCAATAGCAACTGAAGTTAGTGCTACCCCTTTGAGATGGATATTTGAAGCTGAAACAGGAGGTTTTACTCCCTTTATATATGAAAAAATCCCCATCAATCTGGGGGAAGAGATATTTTACAACAATTAGGGTTTTTTAGGCAGGGCTGCTGTTGAAGGCCTGCCAACACTTTCACCTGTTCCTATCAAATAGAAAACTGATACACCAGTGTGGATAGAACAGTGGCCCTTAGGTAGCTATAAAATTCAGACCTTATTGGACATAGTACAGGAGCAACTTGACCAAGGACACTTAAAATCTTTCTCTAAGTCCTTGGAATTCCCCAGTATTTGTTGTAAAAAAGAAATCTGGAAAATGGAGGATGTTGACTGATTTAAGAAAGGTAAATGAATAGATGGAAACTATGGGAACTCTTCAACCTGGACTTCCACCTCCTACTCAATTGCCTAGAGAATGGCCTCTTTGGGTTAGAAATTAAGGATTGTAACTATTCTAACCCTCTAGATAAGGAAGATATGAAAAGATTTGCCTTCTCAGTACCCAGCGTTAACTTAACTGAGCCTTATAAAATATATGAATGGACAGTTTTGCCACAGGAAATGAAAAACAGCCCTACTATGTGTCAAGTGTATGTTGCTGTTGCTCTTACTCCAGCAAGAAAAGCATTTCCAAAAGTAATGCTATTACATTACATGGATGATAAATTGGGATGTGCACCTGAGGAACAAATGTTAGAAGCATGTCTACAAAAAAACCATAGGAATACTAAGGAATTATAAATTGCACATAGCACCAGAAAAAATTCAAAGATATGCTCCTTTTTAATATTTAGAATATGAAGTATATTTCATAAGAATAGAGAAGCTAAACACCTAAAATGACTTCCAGACATTTAAAAAATTTTTTTATTAATTTTAGAAGTATAACATTTTTTGACAGTACATATGAATAGGTAATTTTGTACAACATTATCCCTTGTACTCCCTTTTGTTTCAAATTTTCCCCTCCTTTCCTCCACCCCCTCCCCTAGAAGGCAGGCTTTCCCATACATATTAAATATGTTATAGTATAACCTAGATACAACATATATATATATATATATATATATATATATATATATATATATATATATATATACATATATATATATATGCAGAACCGAATTTTGTTGTTGTTGTTGTTGTTGTTGTTGTTGTTACACAGGAAGAATTGGATTCAGAAGGTAAAAATAACCTAGGGAAAAAAACAAAAAATGCTAACAGTTTATACTCATTTCCTAGTGTTCCTTCTCTGGGTGTAACTGATTCTGTCCATCATTGATCAATTGGAATTGGATTAGCTCTTCTCTATGTTGAAGATATCCACTTCCATCAGAATACATCCTCATACAGTATCATTGTTGAAGTGTATAATGATCTCCTAGTTCTACTCATTTCACTCAGCATCAGTTGAGGTAAATCTCTCCAAGCAACTCTGTATTCATCCTGCTGGTTATCTCTTACAGAACAATAATATTCCATAACATTCATATACCACAATTTATTCAGTCATTCTCCAATTGATGGGCATCCATTAATTTTCCAAATTGTAGCCACTACAAAAAGGGCTGCCACAAACATTTTGGCATATATAGGTCCCTTTCTCTTCTTTAGTATTTCCTTGGGATATAAGCCCCAGTAGTAGCACTGCTGGATCAAAGGGTATGCACATTTTGATAACTTTTTGGGCATAATTCCAGATTGCTCTCCAGAATGGTTGGATTCTTTCACAACTCCACCAATAATGCATCAGTGTCCCAGTTTTCCCATCTCCCCTCCAACATTCATCGTTATTTGTTCCTGCATTCTTAGCCAATCTGACAGGTGTGTAGTGGTATCTTAGAGTTGTCTTAATTTGCATTTCTTTGATCAATAGTGATTTGGAACACTCATATGAGTGAAAATAGTTTCAATTTCATCATCTGAAAATTGTCTGTTCATATCCTTTGACCATTTATCAATTGGAGAATGGCTTGATTTCTTATAAATTAAAGTTAATTCTCTGTATATTTTGGAGATGAGGCCTTTATCAGAACCTTTAACTGTAAAAATGTTTTCCCAATTTGTTACTTCCCTTCTAATCTTGTTTGCATTAGTTTTGTTTGTACAAAAGCTTTTTAATTTGATGGAATCAAAATTTTCTATTTTGTGATCAAAAATGGTCTCTAGTTCTCCTTTGGTCACAAATTGCTTCCTCCTCTAAAAGTCTGAGAGGTAAACTATCCTATGTTCCTCTAATTTTTTTATGACCTCATTCTTGATGCCTAAATCATGGACCCATTTTATCTTATCTTAGTATGTGATGTTAAGTGTGGGTCTATGCCTAGTTTCTGCCATACTAATTTCCAGTTTTCCCAGCAGTTTTTGTCAAATAATGAATTCTTATCCCCAAAGGTGGGATCTTTGAGTTTGTCAAACACTAAATTGCTATTTCTATTTACTATTTTGTCCTGTGAACCTAACCTAGTCTATTTCTTAGCTAATACCAAATGGTTTTGGTGACTGCTGCTTTATAGTATAGTTCTAGATCAAGTATAGCTAGGCCACCTTCATTTAATGTTTGTTTGTTTTTTTTCATTACTTCCCTTGAAATTCTCGAGCTTTTGTTCTTCCATATGAATTTTGTTGTTATTTTTTCTAGGTCGTTAAAATAATTTCTTTGGAGTCTGGTTGGTATAGCACTAAACAAATAGATTAGTTTAGGGAGTATTGTCATCTTGATTATATTCGCTCATCCTATCCAAGAGCACTTAATGTCTTTCCAATTATTTAAATCTGAATTTATTTTTGTGGCAAGTGTTTTGTAATTTTGCTCATATAATTCCTGACTTTCCTTTGGTAGATATATTCCCAAATATTTTAAACTATCGACCGTTATTTTGAATGGAATTTCTCTTTGTATCTCTTGTTGTTGGATTGTGTTGGTGATGTATAAAAGTGCTGAGGATTTATGCGGATTTATTTTGTATCCTGCAACTTTGCTAAAGTTCTGAATTATTTCTAATAGCTATTTAACAGAGTCTTTGGGGTTCTCTAAGTATACCATCATATCATCTGCAAAGAGTAATAGTTTGATTTCCTCATTACCTACTTTAATTCCTTTAAACACTTTCTCGGTTCTTATTGCTGAGCCTAGAGTTTCTAGTACAATATTGAATAGTAATGGTGATAGTGGGCAACCTTGTTTCACTCCTGATCTTACTGGGAAAGGTTCCAGTTTATCGCCATTACATATGATGTTTACTGACGGTTTTTAATATATGCTCCTTATTATTTTAAGGAATAGTCCATTTATTCCTATACTCTCAAGTGTTTTAAGTAGGAATGGATGTTGGATTTTATCAAATGCTTTTTCTGCATCGATTGAGATGATCATATGGTTTTTGTTAATTTGGTTATTGGTATAGTCAATTATGCTAATAGTTTTCCTAATATTGAACCAGCCCTGCATTCCTGGTATAAATCCCACTTGGTCATAGTGAATTATCCTGGGGATTATTTTCTGTAGTGTTTTTGCTAACATTTTATTTCAGATTTTAGCATCAATATTCATTAGGGAGATTGCAGCCTACCTGGTTTAGGTATCAGTACCATATCTGTGTCATAAAAGGAATTTGGTAGGACCCCTTCAATCCCTATTTTTTCAAATAGTTTATATAACATTGGAGTTAGTTGTTCTTTAAATGTTTGGTAGCATTCACATGTAAATCCATCTGGTCCTGGGGATCTATTCTTAGGTAGTTGATTAATAGCTTGTTCTATTTCTTTTTTCTGAAATGGGACTATTTAGACTATTTATTTCTTCCTCTGTTATTCTGGGCAAGCTATATTTTTGAAGGTATTCTTCTATTTCATTTAAGTTAACAAATTTATTGGCATAAAGTTGGGCAAAGTAGTTCCTAACTATTGCTCTAATTTCCTCTTCATTAGTGGTGAGTTCTCCCTTTTCATTTTTAAGACTAACAATTTGCTTTTCCTCTTTCCTTTTTTTAATCAGATTTACTAAGGGTTTGTCTATTTTGTTGGTTTTTTCATAGAACCAACTCTTAGTTTTATTAATTAATTCAATATTTTTTTACTTTCAGTTTTATTAATCTCATCTTTTATTTTTAGAATTTCAAGTTTCGTGTTTTTCTGGGGGTTTTTAATTTGTTCCTTTTCTAGCATTTTTAGTTGTAAGCCCAATTCTCTTTCTCTATTTCTCTATTACCTTCTCTTTCTCTATTTTATGCAAGTAGGCCTCTAGAGATATAAAACTTCCCCTTATTACTGTTATGGCTGTCTCCCACACATTTTGGTATGATGTCTCATTATTGTCATTTTCTTAGGTGAAGTTATTAATTATGTCTATGATTTGCTGTTTCACCCAATCATTCTTTAGTATGAGATTATTTAGTTTCCAATTATTTTTTGGTCTATTTTCCCCTCTCTTTGTATTGAATATAATTTTCATTGCATTGTGGTCTGAAAAGGATGCATTTACTATTTCTGCCTTGCTGCATTTGATTTTGAGGGTTTTATGTCCTAGTATGTGATCAATTTTTGTAGAGGTCCCATGAACTGCTGAGAAGAAAGTGTACTCCTTTCTGTCTCCATTTAGCTTTTGCCAAAGATCTATCATATCAAACTTTTCTAGTATTCTATTTACCTCTTTGACTTCTTTCTTATTTATTTTGTGGTTTGATTTATCTAATTCTGAGAGTGCAAGTTTGAGATCTCCCACTATTAGAGTTTTGCTGTCTATTTCTTCTTGTAGTTCTCTTAATTTCTCTTTTAAGAATTTAGATGCTGCACCACTTGATGTACATATTTTAATATTGATACTGCTTCATTATCTATGCTACCCTTTAGTAGGATATAATGCCCTTCTTTATCTCTTTTAATTAGATCAATTTTTGTTTTTGCTTGATCTGAGATGAGGATGGCTACCCCTGCTTTTTTGGCTTCACCTGAAGCATAGTAGATTCAGCTCCACCCTTTTACTTTTTTTTTAATGTATCACCCTATTTCAGGTATGTTTCCTGTAAACAACATATTGTAGGATTCTGGCTTTGAATCCAGTCTGCTAACTGCTTCCTCTTTATGAGGGAGTTTATCCCATTCACATTTATGGTTAGAATGACTAATTCTATATTGCTTGCCATCCTGTTATCCCCTGCTTCTGGCTTTTCTCCTTTCCTTCCTTCTTACCCCCCTACCCAGTATTAAATTTGTGAACACCACTTGCTTTTCATAGCCCTCCCTTTTTAGTATCTCTCCCCCACCTTATAGTTCCTCTTCCTATTTTACCCCTTTTTCTCACAATTTCTGTATTCCCTTCCCCTTAATTTACTCCTTCCCTCTCACTTTTCAATGAAGTGGAAGAAGTTTCACCATAAATCGAATATGTCTATTGATACACACTATGTTCATTCCCCTCCTTTCTTTCTCTCAGATATAATAGGTTACCTTTGCTTCTTCATGAGATGTAGTACCACCACTTTACCCTTTTTTGAAGAGGATAAATTTATCCCAAAGAATAGAAAATTAAATCAATAATTCAAAACTATTTTGCCAATAAATATGACACTCTAAGTGAAATGGATTGATATTTACAAAAATATAAGTTTCCCAGATTAACAGAAAAGGAAATAAGACTTTTTAAATAATCCAATTTTAGAAAAAAAATTGAATAAACCATCAATAAACTTTCTAACAAAAACATTTACAGAGCTAACTGGAGAAACAAATGAATTCTACCAAAGATTTAAAGAACAAATAATTCCAATATTATATAATCTACTCAGGAAAATGGATGGAGTCCTTCCAAAATCTTTTTATAACACAAACATGTTGCTGACATCTAAATCAAGAATGAAACAGGGGAAAAATCATAGACCAACTTTCCTAATGAATATTCATGCAAAAATTTTAAACGAGATATTAGCAAAGAGATTACAGCAATATATCATGATGATAATAGACTCTGATCAAATGCAACTTATACCAGGAATGCAGTGCTGTTTCACTATCAGGAAAACAATCACAAAAATTGATCATATTAATAACAAAACTAAGTGTAATCACATGATTACCTAATAGATGCAGAAAAATTATTTGACAAAATACAACATGCAACAGGAAGTTTATATGACGATCTGTTCTGATGAACATGGCCCTCTTCAACAATAAAATTATTCCAATCAGTTCCAAATGTTCAATGATAAAGAGAGCCATCTACAGTCATATGTGGGAATTGAGTGTGGTTCACAATACAGCATTTTCTTCATTTTTGTTGTTGTTTGCTTGCATCTTATTTTCTCTTTTTTTTTTCTTGGGTGGCATGATAATTGTATAAATACATATACATATGTTAGATATAAAATAGTTTTACCATATTTAACATATATTGGACTGCTTACCATCTAGGGAAGGGCATGGGGAAATGGGGGGAATGGAACACAGGGTTTTGCAAGCGTTAATGTTGAAGAATTGTCCATGGATATGTTTGGAAAAATAAAAAGCTTTAATTTTAAAAAATGAGGAATGTAGTCAGCCAAAAAAACAAAAAATCCAAAGCTGTGTATTACATTAAGAATCATGCAGTTATTTTCAATGTGCCTTTTCAAGCATTTTTTTTTTAAATGAACAAAAGTAACTGCAATAAGTTGTGAGGTGGAGGAAGGTTTTCTCAAAGGTGATTAGTTTCATCAGCATAGCTTCTCAAAAATAAAATTAGCATAATTACCCTTGAGCTTGGACACATGTAATGCTGTCTAAATGGAGAGCCACCATTACATCAATTTCTTATTCCCCTCTCCGTTTCTCTATCAGTTACAAGTGTCTTTTTTGTTATATCCTGAATGCTATGCATGCTACCTATTTGGCTTAATAATCCCAATGGAATTGTCAGTTATGCAATAAATAATGAATTGCTGGAAAAAAAAAAAAAAACTTTTGGATTTGGAGGTTATCTCAGGAAACTCTTATGTCCAGTCTGTCTGATTCTGAATAGACTACTTCTCAGTTCATTGCTGATTGATGATCTGGTCAGTAATAATCAAATTTCAGAGACCACCCTCAATTCATCTGGAGATTACTCCCTACCTAAGACTTTTAGCATATCTATGGTAGAAGCTGGATAAAAGTATCTCCTTTGCTTCTGTTTTTGTTTTGTTTTGTTTTGTTTTACTGAATTCTCTTACAATTCAGTCCACTTGTAATGTTGTTACAATTATTTTCGAAAAACTTTGCCCCTTTACTAGGAAAACAAAAGAAAATTATCTTTGTAAGTAATTTCAAGAAGAAAATGCTATTAAATACAAAAAAAAAAAAAAACAATTAGAATTGGAAAAGTAGAAGCTAATGACTCCATAAAATGGCTTTGTTTTCAAGAAACCATAAAAACAAAACAAAGTCAAAAGAAGGAAAAATAAAAGAAAATGTGAAATATCTAATTAGGACAAACAGTTGACCTGGAAAATAGATTGAAAAGAAATGCTTTAAGAGATACAAAGAGAAATTCCATTCAAAATAACTGTTGCGAGAATAAGATATTTGGGAATCTATTTACCAAAGGAAAGTCAGGAATTAAATGAGCAAAATTACAAAACACTTTCCACACAAATAAAGTCAGATTTAAATAATTGGAAAAATATTATGTGCTCTTAGATAGGCCGAGCAAATATAATACAGATGACAATACTTGCTAAACTAATCTATTTATTTAGTGCTATACCAATTAGACTCCCAAAAAACTATTTTAATGACCTAGAAAAAAATAACAACAAAATTCATATGGAATAACAAAAGGTCAAGAATTTCAAGGGAATTAATGAAAAAAAATCAAATGAAGCTAGCCTAGCTGTACCTGATCTAAAACCATATTATAAAATAGCAGTCACGAAAACCATTTGGTATTAGCTAAGAAATCAATGAGTTGATCAGTGAAATAGGTTAGGTTCACAGGACAAAATAGTCAATAACTACAGCAATCTAGTGTTTGACAAACCCAAAGATCCTAACTTTTGGGATAAAAATTCATTATTTAACAAAACTGCTGGGAAAACTGGAAATCAGTATGGCAGAAATAAGGCATGGATCTACACTTAACATCACATACCAAGATAAGATCAAAAAGGGTCCATGATTTAGGCATAAAGAACAAGATCACAAATAAATTAGAGGAACATAGGATAGTTTACCTCTCAGACTTGTGGAGGAGGAAAGAATTTGTGACCAAAGAAGAACAGAGATCATTAATGATCACAAAAGAGAAACTTTTGATTATATCAAATTAATAAGATTTTGTACAAACAAAACTAATGCAAACAAGATTAGAAGGGAAGCAACAAACTGGGAAACCATTTTTACAGTTAAAGGTTCTGATAAAGGCCTCATTTTCAAAATATATAGAGAATTGACTCTAATTTGTAAGAAATCAAGTCATTCTCCAATTGATAAATGGTCAAAGGATATGAACAGACAATTTTCAGATGATTAAATGGAAACTATTTCCACTCATATGAAAGAGTGTTCCAAATCACTATTGATCAGAGAAATGCAAATTAAGACAACTCTGAGATACCATTACACACCTGTCAGATTGGCTAAGATGACAGGAAAAAATAATGAATGTTGGAAGGGATGCAGGAAAACTGAGACACTGATGAATTGTTGGTGGAGATTGTGAATACATCCAGCCATTTTAGAGAGCAATTTGGAGCTATGCTCAAAAAGTTTTCAAACTGTGCATACCCTTTGATACAGCAGTGTTACTATTGGACTTATATCCCAAAGAGATTTTAAAGAAGAGAAAGAGACCTGCATATGCCAAAATGTTTGTGGCAGCCCTTTTTGTAGTGAGTAGTATGTGGATATCTTCGACAAAGGGAAGATCTAATTCAGTTCCTATTGATCAATGATGGACGGAATCAGCTACACTCAGAGAAGGAACACTGGGAAATGAGTGTACACTGTTTGCATTTTTATCTTTCTTCTCAGGTTATTTTTACTTTCTGAATCCAATTCTTCCTGTGCAAGAAGAGAACTGTTCGGTTCTGCACAGATATATATCTGGACACATATACTATGACATATTTAAAATGTATAAAACTGCCTGCCATATAGGGGAGGGGTTGGGGGAGGGAAGGGAAAAACTGGAATAGAAGTGAGTGCAAGGGATAATTTTGTAACAAATTACCCATGCATATATACTGTCAATAAAAAGTTATAATAAAAATAAAAAAAGAAAAGAAATGCTTTGATTACTTTACTTGAAAGCCACAATCAAAGAAAGAGTCTTACATCATATTTCAAGAAATGATCAAGGAAAACTTCCCTGATAGCCTCAAACTTGAAGGTAAAGTGAAAACTGACAGAATTCACCAATTACCAACTGAAAGATATTGCAAATTAAAACATTTTACACAGAAAGAAAGTGTGGGAGTGAGTCAATAAAGAAAAAAAAATGGAAAGGCAAAAAAAATAGATCCTTTAGGAAAAGGGGGAAATCAAAGGGAGAGTGGAAAATTATCTCACATAAAAAATTGTACAAGAAAGAACTTTTATAAAGGAAGAGAAAACAGTGAAAAGCTGAGTAAGCAACACTTGACTCTCACTCATATTTAAATTTCTAGCAGGCACATTCACATATACACATACATAAACAGAAATTGATCTTATCCTACAAGGAAATAAAAAGGGAAACATGTAAAGGGTGAAGGGATGATAAAATAGAGGGAAAATAAAAAACAGTGGTTAGAAGCAAAACAGACTTTAAGAGAAAAGACAGGATACAAAGAAAAAGGATAGAGAGAAGAGAATGAGATAGAGGGAAGTAAACAACTAATAAATACAATTATGAACTTGAATGGGACGAATTCACCCATAAAAAGAAAGCAAATAGCAGAATGGATTATAAACCAAAATCCAACAATCTGTTGTTTACAAGAAACACACTTGAAAAAGAGAGATAAGGATCTAAAGAAGACTCTATTATGTTTTATCTGAAGTTAAAAAAAGGCAGGGGTCTTAATCATGATCTCAGACAAAGCTAAAGCAAAAATACCCTAATTAAAGGAAAACAACATTTTTTTCTAAGAAAAACATAACCAATGAAGTGATAATAGTTTTACACACACACACACACACACACACACACACACACACACACACACACACACGTGCCATGGCATCCAGGAAAAGTTACATGAGTTCAGGAGGAAGTAGCAAAACTCTACTCTAGGGGAGGACCTCAACTTTCCTCTTTCAGCACTAGATAAATCTAATCATGAAATAAATAAGAAAACAGTCCAAAAAATGAATAAAATTTTAGAAGAGTTAGACAAGATAAACCTCTTAGGAAAACTGAATGGAAATAGAGAGGAGTATGCATACTTTTTTGTCAACTATAAATTATATATACATATATATATATATATATATATATATATATATATATATATATATATATATATATATGTATGTATGTATGTATAAAATCTCAAAAATTAAATGCAGAAAAGCAAAAATATTAAGTACATTATTTTCAGATAATATTTTTTTCTTTTTTTTTAGTTAAAGCTTTTTATTTTCAAAACATATGAATGGTTAATTTTCAACATTCACCCTTGCAAAACTTTGGGTTCCAAATATTTTTCTTCCCTTCCCCTCAACCTCTCCCCTGGATGGCAAGTAATCCATTATATGTTAAACATGGACAAGTCTTCTATACATATTTCCACAATTACCATTCTACACAAGAAAAATCAGATCAAAAAGGAAAAAAAATGAGAAAGAAAACAAAATGCAAGCAAACAACAACAAAAAGAATGAAAATACTATTTTGAGATCCACACTCAGTTCCCACAGTCCTCTTTCTGGATACAGCTGGATCATTCATCACTAAACCATTGCAACTGGTCTGAATCATCTTATTGTTGAAAAGAACCATGTCCACCAGAATTAATCATTACATAAGTCTTGTGGTTTCCAAGTACAATGATCTCCTGGTTTTGCTCATTTCACTTAGTATCAGTTCATGTAAGTCTCTCTAAGTCTTTCTAAAATCATCCTGCTAATAGTTTCTTATAGAACAATAATATTCCACAATATTTATATACCATAGCTAATTCAGCTATTCTCCAGCTGATGGGCATCCACTCAAAAAAGTGCTGCCACAAACATTTTTGCATATGTGGGTCCTTTTCTCTCCTTTATAATCTCTTTGGAATAAAAGCCCAGTAGAAATACTGCTGGATCTAAGGATATGCACAGTTTGATAGCCTTTGGGCATAGTTCCAAATTGCTCTCTAGAAGGGTTAGATAAGTTCACAACTCCAACAACAATGTATTAATGTCCCAGTTTTTCCACATCCCCTACAACATTCATCATTATCTGGTATCTCAGAGTTGTCTTAATTTGCATTTCTCTGATCAATAGTGATTTAGAGCGCCTTTTCATATGCCTAGAAATTGTTTTAATTTCTTCATCTAAAAATTATCTGTTATCCTTTGACTTTTTATCAATTAAATTCTTACAAATGTGAGTCAATTCTCTGTATATTTTAGAAATGAGGCCTTTATCAGAACTCTTGAATGTAAAAAAAAAAAAAATTTCAGCTCATAATGTAATAAAGATTCCATTCACCAAAGAGACACAGAAAAATAGATTGAGTTAATTGGAAACCAAATGATCTAATCTTGAAGAATAAGTGGATTTTTTTTTCTTTTTTTGTATTTTCTTTAACAATATGGTTAATTGGGAATGTGTTTTAACATGATCTCACATATTTATAGTAAAAATCAAATTGCTTGCCTTCTCAAAGATGGGTGAAGGACTAGAGGAAAAGAAAGAATGGTAATTCAAAAAAAATTAAATGGTTGTTTAAAAAATTTACATGTATTTGGAAAATATTTAACAAAAGAAAAATGAAAAAAAAAAGCAGAAAGTAAAATGGCAAACTACACTATTATAAAACTGAACATACAAGCTTATTTTTTGGTTTAGTGTTCCCAGTGCTGGATGTTATTGAGTGAAATATCTGTCTGCCCCAAATTGGCCACTGCTCCTATGTTCTTATTTCCAAAAATTGTATGTTTAATGACTAGCAAATAGATGTACTAAGTGAGCATATATCATCATGAAATAATGTTTTTCCCACTTTATCAGAAACTAACAAATATAAATATTAGAAAGAAATATGTAAAACTTCTAGAGGCAAGAGAGCATAATCAGAAGGGTATACACAATATCACCATGTAAAAAGGAGTAACAAAATATGAAGGGAGAAAAAAGAAATTGAAAAGTACCCAAAAATAAACAGATTACTTAGGATTTTTAATTTACATAGAAATTTTGTCAAATGGCATACAATATGAAGCTACAATTTTGGGGCATATATATGTTTTAATTTTCATATATCTGTTTTCTTTAATGTTTTTGGTAATTAAAAAAAATGTAATACAATGTAATGTTTTTTGAATTTTAAAAAAAATTAATCTGGAATCATAAAAATATAAATCTGTAAAAAAGATCTTAAATATCAATCACTGATATATATGTATAGATATATATCTATACATATATATATATTATATGTGTATATAATATATATATATGTATGTATTTCTATAATCTGTCTAAAACAAGAATCTCCTTTCTACTAGCCTTAACCAGTGTTCATGGAATTTTTGTTTCAAGCTAGTAAACTCATCATTTACTCAATCAACTTTCTACCATTAGACATCTTTCACTATTTCTCCTTCTACTAAGATAAAATCTAGCTCCTTGAACCTTGCATTCATTTAGACCTAATCAAGGGTATTTCTAAAAACTAACAAAAAATGGGAGATGTACAATATATTCTTAAGTTTAATTTTTATTATTAACATTTTATTAATAACTTTCTTAAGTCTAGACAATCCACAAAACAATAGCTCAAACCCTGACTTGAGGGATAAATATTGAATATTTAACTTTCAGTTCTGAGTCAGCACAAAGCAGCTCTATCATATCCTTGATTTGAATTCTTCTAAAATGTTTTATATATTTGCAGGTTAAAATTGTCCTTCTTTTTCCAAAATCATGCTTTTCTTTGTCTGAGCTAAATATATGAATAATCCTCCCATTAGATTGTGAACTTAATGGCAGAGACTATCTTTTGTGTCTTTTCTGTGTCCCCAGAGCTTAATCACGTGACTGAAACATAGTAGGCACTTAAATGTTTACTGACAGAAGGATGACATGATTCCAAATTCTCTCATTATCATAATTTCTCCTCTTTATGCCCATGTGTTTTCCTTTTACTTCTGAAATATCTGTTGGAACAGAGATGAAATAAAGATTATATTTAATGTGTCAAGCAAATAATGAGCTGCTCCTTCTTCTGTGTGCCTCTAACCCCAAGAAGCACAGGTAATATATCTAAAATTTCAAAAAAAATTTGGACACTATTTCCTCTTTATATTTTTAAAGTTCTAATAAAAGGGCATCTTTTTTCTTTTGAAGAAATAAATCAAAGAGTTTATTCCATTCAGTAACATTTTAAAAAATAAGTTGTCTACTTTCATCTTTTAGGTTAAATTCTTTCTCTAAGCAAGCAGTACCCATTGTACAGTGTGCATCAATAGGAAAATGATATTTGATTGGTATGAATTTCATTTACATATAGTTTTCAAGTACTCATAATAATAATGGTTAACATTTTTTAAAATATCTAGTATGTATCAGGCAGTATGCTAAGCATTTTTGAAATATTATCTCATTTGATCCTTACAACAGCCTTGGGAGCTAAATGAAATCATTATTCCCATTTCACAAATGAGGGAAAATGAGTCAAACAGGTTAAGTGACTTGCTCAAGTGTCCAAGGTTATATTTAAATTCATGCCTTTTTGACTCCCAGTTCTATTTGCCCTCCATTTACTACACCTTCAAGTTGCCTATATATATATATATCTATCTCTCTCTATATATATATATATATATATATATATATATATATATATATATATATATATATATATATATGTAGGATATATTTTTTTCACATTTCTCTTTATGAAAAAGGAGCACGATTTTCAAAGTAGATATCATAATCTTAGCATACCTATCTGGCCATAAGGCCCTGCAAGAAGAAACAAAAATTGATGTATTTTTCTTCTTTTTCAAAGGAAATGAGGAAATCTTATCTACAGACATTTCTGTAGATAATTCTATCTACAAATTCTACAGACATTGCCAAGTTAAAATCTTTCTACTATGTCACTTTTCAAAATGGGGGATAAGGAGAAGGGAAGGGGAGCAATGGTACAGAACCCAACTGTGGGATATTACTTGAAAGAGCTGGGAAGATTAATTTAGACAAAGACAATCTTCATTCTTTCTGGAGAGAACTGTACAGATATGATCACTGATGTTAAGCTCTATTAATTAGTAAGTGTAAACCCAATTAATCATTGCTTCTCACTCATGCTGGGTATCTTACACAATCATTTTGCAGAAGAAACAGTTGGTTAAATATGCTTAATTTTGTGTGTATAATTGGATAAATATTACTTGATAATTTTCCAAGTTAAACTGTATTTACAAGGATGCCAGTATTTCAAAAACAAATCCATTGTAAACTGGTTTTCTTTATACAATGCAGCATAATCACAAGTGAATATAGTTTAAAATATTGCTAGATTCAAAAAAGCAACATATACAATTTCTGCTTTGGGAAATGCCAATAATAATTTTATTTATAAATATTCTGCTCATATCATAAATGGATATTCAATAATAATCTAAGAGAGATCTCAAAATAATGAAAAATACATACATGAAGAATAAGGAAGTAAGAGAATAATAATGCTCAAAAAGATAATAAAAATTATGACTACCAAACCATATAATTCTTGGGATCATAGGAATGGAGGAGAGATATAATAAAGCTTATTGGAATTTCAACATTTTTAGTGGATTTCTATATAGTTGAAAATTTGCTTTGGACAGTTCCAGAGATTAATATTTTTTGTTTCTCGCTTATTCACACAGTGTTATTAGGTGGGAGAGAAAGAGATCATAGACAAGAATGGCTTTCTTTAACAAAAGGAATATTTCAAATGGCCCTTGTATATGTGAAAGTAATTGTGATTTCAAGCATAATTGGCATTTAGCTCTTACCCTGCAGTTTTAAAAATGGGAATACCCCAAAACGTAAAAACAATAATAGATGGCTTGGATGGGACAAAGAATTTCTAATTTCACCTTAATTTAACACAGGCAAAAACAATTTTATCTTCCTAGTGCTGATTATCTTACAATTACAATACGTGGTTATTACAATGAATACAGACATACAGATCTCCTTGGATTCTATCTTGAAGTATCAACCCTATTAATGATTTGGACCACTAAGCAATGCTAAAATCACAGATCTTGTTACATATGCTATATTCTGGGATGTACATGAATTTCACAGGGATTTCTTCCTTGTCTCAGATCTTTTAAAAAAAAATCCATATAAATGCTCAAATGTTACTTGTCCATGTGTTTGACCTTCCCTAAACATTCCAATTAGAAGTGAATTCCCTATTTTTCATCTATTATCCTATCTACCTATCTACTTCTCTTCCCTTTTAAATATTCACCTATCTATTAATTTACCCATCTATCACCCATTTATCTACACATTTACCTTCCTACCTATAATTCCTGTCTCTCTCTCTCACTGTCTCTCTCTGTGTCTCTCTGAGTATTTCTCTCTGTCTCTCTGTCTCTGTCTCTCTTTCCCTTTAGATAAATAGAGAACTTGTGTTTTCATCAAAAGAGAGAATTTTAACACCAGGTTCTCTACATAAAAGATTCATAACTCTGGACCAAATAGCAAGCCTATCTACCAATTCATTCAATTACACATTTATCTACATAAATTAAGAGATAAGAAACACATAGAATAGATAGGAAGATTGGTCTGAACCTGTGAATCTATTCTTATAGCACATCACATAGGGAAAATTCTCTCTATTAATCAAGATGGGCAATCACCATAAAATTTAGTCTTAGAAAATAGCCTGGGAAACCAAGAGATTATGATTTTTCAAGGCCACAGAGCTAGTATGTGCTTTTCTTTTACAGTTTCCTATTTTCTGTCACTGTTCATCATATTCTAATGCTATCATGGATATTGTATAATTTTCTTTTAACATTTAAATGAAGCCTTGAAATCTTAATATTTTAATAGGTTTCTGTGTAGCTAGGATTTTCCTTTGGTCAGATCCAAAACTCCAAAGCCCAATATGGTATAATCTACATTTTACTCAAGGTTTTAACTTGAGCTTGAGACAGTTCCATTTACAAAATAAGTACCCAATAAATAAATTATTTAGAGCTAGAAGAGACCTCAGAGGCTCACTGCCCCTTCTCATTTTACAGATGAGAAGAAATACCCAACTGGGTTAAGTGAGTTGCTTAAGATTATATAATAAATAATACAGCCAATATTTGAACCTATTTCCTCTGACTCCAGATGCACTGCTTTTTTCAATCTGCCAGACTTGCTGAAAGAATGGCAAAAACCAAATTTTGCAGCATGATAAAAATCTACAAGAATTTACTTTTTGATGGCATTGCCAGGATGATTTAAAGCATTAGATTAGGACTCTTGGAAACAAATTTCTAGCTATATTATTAGGTGTCATTAAAATTCAAGCTATGTATTTGTCTTATCAATCTCCTATTACCAGAAATCACTTTTTGGTCTGGGTAAAACCAATGAAGCTATAGACTATTCACCTATCTTATCTCTGAGCAAAATAACTCAGTCTTTCAGGCTCAATATTCCATAGAAAGCATAATGCAGGAAAATTAGGTAAATGTAATAGAAGCACTTAGTGAAGATGAAAAAGTCTGCAAAAAGCAAAACTAATTACTTTTGGAAAATCTTGAATGCTAACTGCAGCTCTGCTTGCATGTTTCCAATATCAGTGGCAAAATAACAACTCATTTTCCCCTCACTAAAGCTTGGATAAAATCTGTGATCTATACACTTAACTCCCAATAAATGTGTATGATGAGAGGACAAAACCAACTAATTCCCCACGGGAGTCCTATTTCTGTATTTTAATGGCATTTCCAAGACGTTTTGCATTACAACAGAGCATGCTCAGGCTTGCCCCTACCCCAAATATCTACATATTCTATGATTATTCTTATCTAAGACTTGCTTTATATTTTTCAACTCTAGATGGCTGAAAAAAATCTTTGCTGAATACTTTCCTTTCTTCTTTCCTTACCCTCTCTTTTCTACATATCTTCCTCCCTTCTTTCCTTCATTTTGTTATTATTATCACTTAGTAATCAGGACAGTTGGTACAGAGCTTCTTTTTAATAATACTAACTCTAATTAAATGAATTTGCTGTTCAATGCAAAAACGCTGCCTAAAATAGCCTTACTCTACACTCCATCAATTTAGGAAGAAGTCCAAAATGTATTTCAAATATAGCATTATTCAAAAGTGCACAATAATTGTGTTAAAGCACAAATTTATTACCCAAAAATTTCAGTATATGCGCACTTTACATAATATCAAATGGAAACGCCTTTGCTTAGCATTTAAAACTAAACAATTTATCTCTGATCTTTTATGCATAATTTTACTTCTGCTTACTCCTCTTTATTCACTCCATTCCATCCAAAATGGAATCTTAACTAATTGCTGACCTTAATGTTGTCTTATTCATTTGTACAAGTTGTTTTCCCATGGACATGCTCTCTCATGACTTCGCTGCTTCCCGGAATTTTTGTTTTCCTTTAGAACTTGCTCAAGTGTCACTTGCCCTGTGATAACTTTTGTGTCATTATCTCCTTCCACTTCCCATCCCAAAGAGTAAGATTTTCAAAACCAGTGACTGTGCCACAGTATCCCTATCACTTAGTGCAATGACTTGAACATATATAAATATCTAACAGATATTGGCTGAATTAGATTGGATATCACTGCTTTTGAGCTTCATTGTTGGCTTTTATTTGCATTTCCAAGGAATGTTAAACAACCAGGCTTGTGGCATGGTCATTATGATTTAGATTTTTTCTTAATATGATATTTTCTTATATCCAAAGTAGTGAAGGACTATTCAACTGATGCTCAATGGCACATATTCCATAGTTCCAATTGGATATAATTACCAGACTACATAGTATGTTTAAATTATCTTGCAGAGATAAAGATTTTTGTCACATAAGCAAAAACTGGTGATAATTTGAATTAATCACTTATCTTTATTTCAAAGAATGTTCAACTAAAGTTTGCTGGTTTCTCTTCCTAAAATGTCTCCCTTTTCATGTAGAAAAGTAATCATTTCCTATATATTCCTAAAATAGCTTTCTTTTCAGATTTAGAAAAGCAATCGTTTCCTATATTTTCCATGGAAAGTAGCAAATACAGGAAAATAAAATATTTTCTATTATTTCTATTATTTTTTTTATCAAGATGACAGAAAGAGATAAATCGTATCTGTGGCAAAAATAGATTTTAGGAATTCAGGGAGAAAAATACAAGTGGTGTTTTACTTTGTCATCAGTTTATTAGCAATGTTTTGTTAGGAAAGATGGATACAACAGAGCTTCCTATCTGTCTACTCTAAACTGGGAAAATGTCATTACAAAACAACTTAAAACTGGTGAATGATTACTTTAATACAATACATTTATTAGTGCTCTGTATTCATACATTCCCCATTCTAAATATTTCTATATAATTTAATGTATCATAACAAAATGAAAGAAAGCTTTGTGGTGAACAGGAAAAAAAATGAATTTCTCTCTAACCTGATAGAGTCTTTTAAATGAGAATACTAAGTCCCAACTTTAAGACTTTGCTTAAATAATTTCAATTTTAGGATGAAATATGGGGCCAACTTTGATCATGTGCTCCTTCCATTGAATCATTTAAAAATAACATGGATTCAATTCTATCAATATGCTGAAATTCAGGAAGAAAAATCCTCTTAAATCTAATAAACCACTTCTCTTAATAACTCATTTAATCTTGGATCACTTTTGACAATTACTTTGATGAAGGATAATTATTCATCCATCTCTCTTATCCACCTATTCATACTTGGAAGAGAAGACTGCATCATTTAATGATTCCACCAACATTTTAATGCTTTCACAGGAGGCACTTATATTCTCAGTAGTCTAAGATGAATATAATACAATTATTATTGTAAGCATACAAACAACCTGATCTTGAGACTGTAGATCTTTGCACAATAGGCAAAAGTTAGGACTGGAATAGATGTGAAAGCTACCCTGAAAATCATTTCAAGATTCTGGGCTGGATTATTCCTACAGTAGTCCCATTGTAGATATTTTTATTTATTGCTACCAGACTTATGTAAGCATAGTAAACAAAATAATTTTAACAGCTAGCATTTATGGAACGCTTTAAAGTTTTCAAAGGACTATACAAATATATACACTTTGGGGACAGTTAGGTGGTGCAGTGGATAGAGCACCAGTCCTGAAGTCAGAAGGACCCGAGTTCAAATCTGGTCTCAGACACTTAACACTTCCTAGCTTTGTGAACCTGGGCAAGTCACTTAACCCCAATTGCCTCAGTGAAAAAAAAATACAAAAAAAAAAAAAAAAATATATATATATATATATATATATATATATATATATATATATATATATATATATATACACTTTGGCCAGACAGCATTCCAGTTAATAATGATTTACATTAAAAAGTCTTAGGATCACTTTGCTCTGTCCTGTGTAATACCAAATACAGGAGATAATGAAGTCCAAAGGATAATAGTTTGGCGAAGATATTGTGACATTTTGTTCTTATTGCAAAGTAGGCTCAGCAAAAGTATCTAATATCATTTTTGTAATATCAAACATTTTGATGCAAAAAGATTCACAAAGCCTTGTCAGTTCATTTCTGATCATCTCTGTTATCTGAAAGTATACTTATAAGTCTAGAGGGAAATTAGTAAGAATTTCTGAGAGCTTCAAATACATTTCTCATGTCAATCAAAAAGAAAACTGATTTTTTTTTTGCCAGCAGCCTGGAAAAAACTATGTTTTCTCTATATTGTGCTTTTTCTTCCCTGGGTCTTGGGGTGGCTATAGGTTAATTTAAGGCAATGGAATCCAGAACTAGGTATAGAGATAGGTCCAAGAATAGGAATACTCTAAAAATCTGTACAACCAAAAGGTCATGGTCAGCACAGCAGCTCCTCTAAAAAGACATGTTTATGTACTCTATGACAAAGAGAATAGGCAAGTCAGACTTCCAGTACATCTAGATCCCAATTAATATGAATATTGAATTCCTGTGAAGTAGTCAGATTATTTGAATTCACAAAGTATATTTTCATTGGACTGGAACAAACTGACATATTTTACATAATCATGATTTCAAATAATATGATTTGGAATCCATGTGACCATTTCATTAGATCTATCATTTGCATTAATTAAGACCCAGAAAAGGATGCTCTGAATAATTATAATAATTTAAAAAGCAAAAGATATTAATAAAACATTTTTAAAAGATGGATAATGATAATGGTCAATGATAATGCCTAAAAAATCAGGAAAAAAACACGACAGAAAGTGCAGAAATCATATTCCAAATAGGAGGCCAGGGATAATGTCTTAGAGTCCTTCATAGAGAAATAGATCCAAGAAGTGATCCCTTGGAATAATAAGTATTGTTTCACTGAAGGAAATTACTTCTTGGTCTTAAATATCTTACTAGGTATAGATAAACAATGATTGGCAGATGTGTGTGCTGGTAGCCAAGAAGTTTTACTTTGAAGTTCACCATTAGCTGATTAATGAAACTAAAGGAAGGATTCTATTTAACAACCTCATCAATCAGAATTTCTTTTTTAAAATGATATCTTTCTATCTAAACATATATATGTATTTATATATTTTTATTTATTTTACTCTTTAATAGTATTTTATTTTTCCAATTACATATAAAGATAGTTTTCAACATTCATGCCTGTAAGATTGAGTTCCAAATTTTTTCTCCCTCCCTCCCTCCCTTAGCTCCTACCTCACTAAGATAGCAAGAAATATGCCAATCTTCATTTCTGATATGGCTATAAATATTTACTTAAATCAATAATCAAAATCTGCAAGAATAAATGAAATGCCTGCTACATTATAAGCACTATGTTAAGGTGCTCAGGAGCACAAAGAGAAAAAATAAAAAGGTCCTTAAATACCAAGTAGGAAATAACATTTGCATGTTACAGTAAACACAAAATACATGTAAAATACATATAAAACAACTAGGGTGGGGAAGTGCTAACAACTAGAGCAAAACAACTTGTAGGAAGTAACCCTTAAGTTGGGCCTTGAAAGAAAGCAGGAATTTTAAGAGGCATAGAGATAAAAATGGGGAACTTTACTCAAAAGAGTCAAAAATGACAAATTTGGTGAGATAAATACTATATTTATGTTATTAGAAAGTTGCCTAATTGGTCTTTCTATCTCCAGAGCATAATGAAATGAAACGCATGCCAAATTTGGAATCAGAGGATCAGGAATTGAGTTTTATTCTGCTACCTGCCATCTACGTGACACAGGGCAAATTATTTAGCATCTCTAGGTCCCACTTTACTCATTTGTAAAATAAGATACCTGAACCAAATGCTCTTTAAAGTTCATTCTAGTTCTAAGTTTATTATCCTTTGATTCTATCTGAATATGTTTTCTCAGATTCCCTCACAGTCATAAATTACAATTAGTTAAACTGATAGCATTAATTGATCAATAAAAAATTGAGCATTTTTCATGTTCAAGACATTGTGCTAAGAATGTCCAAATCAATAAGTGGTAGTTCTGTCACTGCTTTCAAATATAAAAGAAAGTACTAATGTGTGAAGCCATAGAATTCCAGGGAAGAATGTTATCTGTATAATTATTCATTTTCAATTTCTCTTGCTGAAACATTATCCATATCGGGTCCCCTATATTTGCATATCTCAATGCTCTATCCTGGCTCACCTTTTTTCTTGATATACTTCCCTTCATATTATTCTCTTAATATTATTCCTAATCTCTCTTTAAACTCCAATCCCACATGAACAATTGTCTATTAAACATTTCAAGCTTACATCAAGTATGATGTCTCATAAACATCTTAAACTCAATATGTGAAACATGTTCTGTATTGGAACTTTCTTATTACTGTTAAGATTCCCCATCTTCCATTATCCTAGATACACAGGTTTCCTTTCAACCCCTAATTCTTTTTTATCACACTTTTTTAAAAGTAGAAACTGTCTTTTAATATTTACAAAGCAAACAGAAGACTTATCTGAAAAATAATAATACTGTCAAAGAACAATGTTACATCAGAAGAATGTACTAGTAGTTCACATTCCACCTTCTTTCCTTCAATAAGCATGCTCTTACAAGCTCAGAAACAAGGAGATCCTATTTTCAGTAATGAGAATTCAATGATAGCAACTTTATTTAGACTACAGGCCCAGTCTTGACATCATCAATTAAAAAAATGAGAAAAATATAGGAAAAGCCATGTATGTCAGCCAAAGGACACAACCACTTAGAAAGAATGGAATATCTGAGAGGAAAAAACAGTGACTACATGGCAAGAGATTCTGAAATCATAAGCCCAAAGAGAGAGCAAAAAACAAACCCCACAACATGTACATATTTTTTTTTGTGTGTGTGTGTATATAATAAATGTATATATGTGTGTATGTACATACACACACATATATAACATTTATATATATATGTGTGTGTGTATATATCATATATATATGTATATATATATGTGTGTATATATATATATATATATATATATATATATATATATATATATATATATATATATATATACACACACACATAATTATAGGCTACTGCTGAAATGGCATTTTGAAGAAAACTGAGATTTCCAAGAAGATACATTTTTTTTTCCATCTCTGGAGAAGTAACAAAATTTGATATAAAGTTTTGAATGTTTCTCACTAGCTAATATTTCTGCTTTGGAAAACTGCTTTTACACTCAAATTGCTCTAGTCAAGAAATTTTAACTCATATAATCTAAAGTACAGTCACCAGTAAGATATTATTTCATTATTTTAAGAAGCTTTTAAAAATTAACATTTCACTGAAATGAGTTTTCTGAAACTCCAACTACTAAAGTCAGCCTCTTAGAATCCCTGCTCACTCTGAGGACCATTCAAACCCCTTCTGTTGTGGGAGATCTTGCCCAGGGGCCCCAATTTCTATTATCATCCCCTCTAAAGCTTTCTCTTGTCTACTTTGTATGTATCTTGTATGTGCTGGTTTATTCTCATGTGGTCTCCTCTATTAGAATATAAGCTTCTTCTTTTTTTATTATAGCTTTTTACAAAACATATGCATGGGTAATTTTTCAACATTGACCCTTGAAAAACCTTCTATTCCAACTTTTTCCCTCCTTCCCTCTATCTACTCCCCTAGATGGGAGGTAGTCCCATGCATGTTAAATATGTTAAAGTATATGTTAACTACAATATATGTATACATATTTATATAATTATCTTGTTGCACAAGAAAAATCAGATTTAGAAAGAAGGTAAAAATTACCTGGGAAGAAAAACAAAAATGCAAGTAAACAACAACAGAAAGAGTGGAAATGTTATATTCTGGTCCATAGTCATTTCCCAGTGTTCTTTCACTAGGTATAGCTGGTTCTGTTCATTACTCATCAGTTGGAACTGATTTGGACCCTCTCCTTGTTGAAGAGAGCCACGTCCATCAGAGATGATCCTCATATAGTCTTGTTGGAGTATACAATGATCTCCTGGTTCTGCTCATTTCACTCAGCATCAGCTCATGTAAGTCTCTCCAAGCCTCTCTGTATTCATCCTGCTGGTCATTTCTTACAGAACAATAATATTCCATAACATTCATATACCACAACTTATTCAGCCATTCTCCAATGATGGGTATCCATTTATTTTTCAGTTTCTAGCCACTACAAAAAGGGCTGCCATAAACATTTTGGCACATACAGGTCCCTTTCCCTCTTTAATTAATTAATTAATTTATTTATTTATTATTTTTTAAAAAAAATTATGCATAGGTAATTTTCCAGCATTGACAATTGCAAAACCTTTTGTTTCAACTTTTCCCCTCCTTCCCCCCACTCTTTCCCCTAGATGGCAGGTTGATGAATACATGTTAAATATGTTAAAGTATAAGTTAAATATAATATATGTATACATGTCCAAACAGTTATTTTGCAGTACAAAAATAATCTGACTTTGAAACAGTGTATAATTAGCCTGTGAAGGAAATCAAAAATGTAGGCAGACAAAAATATAGGGATTGGGAATTCTATGTAGTGCTTCATAGTCATCTCCCAGAGTTCTTTTGCTGGATGTAACTGGTTTAGTTCATTACTGCTCTATTGGAACTGATTTGGTTCATCTCATTGTTGATGAGGGCCTCATCCATCAGAATTGATCATCATATAGTATTGTTGTTGAAGTATATAATGATCTCCTGGTCCTGCTCATTTCACTCAGCATCAGTTCATTCAAGTCTCTCCAGGCCTTTCTGAAGTCATCCTGTTAGTCATTTCTCATAAAGAGGGCTGCCACGAACATTCTTTCCCTTCTTTAAGATCTCTTTGGTATATAAGCCTAATAGTAATGCTGCTGGATCAAAGGGTATCCACAGTTTGATAACTCTTTGAGCATAGTTCCAAATTGCTCTCTAGAATGGCTGGATTTATTCACAATCCCACCAACAATGTATCAGTGTCCCAATTTTCCCATATCCCCTCCAACATTCTGCATTATCTTTCCCTGTCATTCTAGCCAATCTGACAGGTGTGTAGTGGTATCTCACAGTTGTCTTAGTTTTAATTTCTCTGATTAATAATGACTGTGAGCATCTTTTCATATGGCTAGAAATAGTTTCAATTTCTTCATCTGAGAATTATCTGTTCATATCCTTTGACTACCTATTGGGGAATGGCTTGATTTCTTATAAATTAGAGTCAATTCTCTATATATTTTGGATGCGGCCTTTATCAAAACTTTTGACTATAAAAATGTTTTCCCAGTTTATTACTTCCCTTCTAGTCTTGTCTGCATTAGTTTTGTTTCTACAAAAATTTTTAATTTGATATTATCAAAATTTTCTATTTTGTGATCAATAATGACCTCTAGTTTTTCTTTGGTCATAAATATGGAACCAGTCCTGCATTTTTAGTATAAATTAGGCTCCTAGAAAAGAAAGTTCCCACCCCCAAAGTTTTTGGTTCAATATCAGAACTACATGTTGTTGTTGTTTTTTTTTTTTTTTATCAATAGAAATGATATTAAAGAAAATTCTGCCTATTGAACCCTAAGTATCATGAGGCAGTTATGGATAGCTTGCAACTAATATCTCTTCTGTCTGTGTCTTAGCCTAGATAGGTAGAGTTATCAGGCATTGAGATAGGAAGACCTGAGTTCAAATCTGTCCTCAGACACTTACTAGCTATGTAATCCTAGATGAGTCACTTAACCCTGTTTGCCTCACTTTCTTCATCTGTAAAATAGGGATAATAATATTACTTACCTTCCAGGGTTGTTGTGAGAATCAAATGAGATAAGAATTGTAAAGTGGTTAGGTCAGTGTGAGCCACAAAATAAGCATTACATAAATGTTAATTATGATTGTTGTTATTTCTTGAGTATATGAAAGAACTGCCTTACTTTTCTAATTTTATCTCCAGTACTTAGCTTTGCATGTAATTACTAATAAATGACTTCTCATTCAGGCAATATTTTATATGTGTGCTTTTTTGAGGTCTACCTTTAAAAACTCTAGTGAGAAGACTCCCCTCGACCAAAGTAGATTACTTACTCATTAGTAACAAATATGGCTATCCAGGATATTGAAAGGTTAAGCAATTTAATCATGTGGATGGATGTTTCAGAGAAAATACTTAAAATGAGGTTTTCTTAACTCTAAGACAAACTCTTTGTATATGTATGTATGTATAAATTATCTTGATAAAATGTTTTCTGATTTTCTAATTTTATTTTTTTGCATTCTTGGTAACTTTTACAATGCCTATTTACATAGTAGATGCTAAATATAAGGTCATCAATTCTTTTGATACCTATTGTATCTTGCTTCTCAACATGACATATTTAATACTCATTAAAGTATCTATAACAAAGAAAGTATAGGTTATGTCTAGTATGCTAAACTTGGAATAGATCTGATACAACCTCTGACATTTACTAGGTATAGATCCCTAGGTCATGGATTTAATTTGTTCCTAGAGAGTTAGTTACCTATTCATTAGGTCATAGATAATATATAATCTATCTTAGTGAAAGTAAATGCTCTCTTATTGCAGAAATAACAGATACTTCATGTATTAATGTACAATAAAAATATGAAAGGTGTTCAGAAATATAAGAGCATCTGAAGCATGCTATCTGTTGGACTTTCGACAAATCACTCTTCTGGACCTCTATTTTCTATTCTGTGAAATGAAGGCTGGAATAAATTATCACCTTCTAACTCTAGATGTATGATCCTATAATTTGAATCTGATTTCACAAAACCCTTCTTTTGTCAAAAGCTGATATAGCTAACCTGATGGACAAAGGATCTCTCTTTTCTCATGAAGCTCATGAAGACTACCTTTGGACAATGATGCCAACATAAGTCCTTCAAAAAAAATGCTTGAATTCACATGAAGGCATCACATTTCCAAAGTTTACCTTAAAACATACAATGAGAAATACTGAAACCAAATGAGCAATTATATGAAATAAATTAATTACATAAATTATTATATTATATGAATCATATAAATTACATGAAATAAATTAATCTCTAAAAAGCTCACTGAGGGCAAGACATGGCTTGTGTTTGTCTACACAGCCACTGCCCATTCATAATGGCTTCTAAATAAATACCTTATGAAGAGAAACAAAGGCAATTGAACCTGCAGGATAACAAGGTCCCTTCCTAGGTAAAGACTAGATAATGGCTCAAGAGAGCAAGAACCTCACCTTTTCTTGGATCATATAACTTTTGAAAGCACCAGAAACTTACAGACTCTCAAAACTACCTCTGAAAATAAAAGAGGGGGCAATAGAGAAAGAGGTACTATGGCTCATTGGAAAAAAAAACTCCAAAGGAAAAAAAAAAACATAAAAGAAAAATCACAAGGGACTTAATATGATTAAACTGCCTACATTTCTGTTTGGTGAGATGGTACCTGTCACCCCTAAGAATTTTTTCATTATCAGGTCAATCAAATGTAGTATATAAAGAGGTCATAGTGTTAGTTGAATATGATGAGAGAATTATTTAAAAAAAAAATTCAGGGGTGAAAAAAGAGCGTGCACTCAAAGAAAGAGGAAGGGAGAGGAAGAATAGGGAAATTTTACTCATATGAGAGGTGTACAAGGAAGAGTTTTTATAGTAGAGCAGAAAATGGAGGGGCAGGTAACACTTGAATCTCATTCTCATCAGAATTGGTTCAAAAATTCAATTAAATACCTTACCTAACTGGGAAATAAGAGAATAAAGATACAAGAGAAATATGAAGGAATGATGGGAGAGAAAAATAAGGGAACTACTAGGAGAAAAACAGATTTTTGTAGAGGAACAGAGTTGAAAGGAAGATAAATAGGGAAAATACAAGGAAGGAAGGAAATACATAATTATCAATCATAACTATGTATTTGTGAATGGATGCACTAACCCATAAAATGAAAGTGAATTGCAGAATGGACTAGAAACCAGAATCTAACAATATATTGCTTACAAAAACTTCAATTGAAGAGACACAAAAAGTAAAGGACTGAAGCAGAATCTAGTATAAAGTAAAATAGTCAAGTATAACAACCATAATCTTAAACAAAAAAAGTAAAAATATACATAATTAAAGGTAAACTTACATCCTGCTAAAAGGTATCACAGACAAAAGTACTAAACATAAATGTACCAAATGGCATAGAATCAAAATTCTGATAGGAAAAGTTAAATGAATTATAAGAAGAAATAGATAATATAAGTATACTAGAGGAGTATCTCAAATTTAACTAGATAAATCTAACCATAAAAGCAAAAAGAATCATAGAGCTGAAAGTGATCTTAGAAATTCCCTAGTTCTTTCATTTTGTAGAGGAAAACAAAGCCATACTGCTAATTCACTATTAAAGGAGTAGATATATTCTCTCTATATCTATAGAGGCAGACTGAAGATAATCTGAAGATATGGACTAAAAAGAAGAATGTTAAAAACCCTTGACTCATTTATTTGTTCATTTTTGCTGTCCTTTGCATCCCCTGAAACAAAAAGGATGGACATCTTTTTCACAGCAATATCTTTCTGGAGTTGTTGTATAGCTGGTCTCCAAACTTAAAAGTCATCCAAAAGGCAATAGAAAGTCAAATTGTGAGCACGAGTAGGTTGCAACATATTATTAATAAGGACTTTGAAATAGTAAAACAGAAGTAGAACAAAAGACGGTCTAAAAGAAATGGAGGAATGATAAAGAAGATGGAATGTTCATCAAGTAAGAGTCAAGAATACCTATTGGACAGAGTTTATGTGACTCTTTTGTAGCTTCCTCATGTCAGAAGAAACCAAGGAAGCTCTTCGGTGTCTGGGGGAGAAACTTTCTAGAGACTTTATGGAAGGATGTACACAAATATTACACAGAAAATGCAGGAATGATAGCAACATAAGATATACCTACACTGATGAGATAATAGATTCATCTGATTGTTTGAAAATCTGAACCTCTTGAATCAGGCGCCATCTGCAATTTGCTGTTTCTGGTACTAAATGCTTTGTGTCTTTTCAGATGAAGCTGAGAGAACAGGTAAGTAATAATCCATTTAGTCAGAATACTGAAAACAGAATCAGTGATGGATCTTATTTTGAAACAGTTTTATTATTTTCAAAGTTTCATAAATTATTGTAATTATTATGCATGAAGATTCTAATAGTCTCACAAATGCTAACTAAGATAAATATACAGCAGCCATGGACTTTTTTTCCTAAAAACAAGAAAGAAAATAAACACAAACCTCTCAGCTCAATGAATAGGAGTATACATTTCAATGTTTTATTAATCATAATGACAATATTAAATAATGCCATAATAAAATAGTATCAAATATTTTAAAATATTTTTATTAGCCTAGGAGTATATCTCAGATACAGATAGCATAAAAAGAGGACATTCAGAATCGTAGGTTCTTTTTTCACAAAAATAATTCCACATTCATAAAGCATTGTAGTCCTTAATAAGATTAATTAGTTTTATTTTGTTTTTCTTATCTAGTGAGGCAACTCAACAACAAACAAAGAAGTTGTTTAAAATATGTTCATGTTTTCAGGGTATAGTTCTTTTATAAGTTTCATCAAAGAAAGGTAAACTAGTTACCCATCTGGTTCTCAAAACAGGACAAGTTTAATTTATGGACTAGGTTACTGGCTTTTGAGACATGTTATAATACTTCTACAACAATTTCAATCTATAAATGTCTAGTTAGGCAATAAACAATTACATTAAAAATTTATTGGCACGTCTCAGAGAATTTCTTCTAAAAAAGGACCATACCTAAAAAAAATTATAATTTTCAATTATTTAGATATTGTCATTGTTGCATAAATAGTTAGGTCTGAGGTATGAAGAATTACAAAATCACTTAATTTATATTTTCCAGTGACTATTACATTGATTCCAGAATAATTCTAGAACAAATTATTAAAGGGACAGCTAATAAACAATTAGAAAAGGAAAGCAGGATCTCAAAATGTAGGAAATGTTTCATTAAGAACAGATCATGCTACACTAACTTTTTTTGTCATATAAATTGGTAGTCTAGGACAGCGGTGTTAAATTCAAATAGAAATGAAGGCCATTAATCTATGGGCATGGAGTCAGAGAAAACTGAGTTCAAATCTGTTCTTACCTTCTGTAAAAGATCAGGCAAATCTTTGCCTTAATTTTTTTGTGAGGAGATGAGAGCAAATGAGATCATATTTATAAAGCTCTTAGCATATCTGGCACACAGTAGGTGCTAAATAAGGGTTTTATCCTGAACCTTCTCATTTCCCTCCATACTATTTCATTCAGTGATCTCATCATCTTCCATAGATTTAATGGCCACTTCTATGGTAATGATTCTTGAATCTACATATTCTTACCAATCTTTCTGTCGTTTTCCCATCTTTTATCTCCTAATATCTTTCAGACATTTCAAATTATACATCTAGTAGACATCCCAATATGTCCAAAATTGAATTCATTTTCTTTCCATCTGCCTTCTGTCCTGCCCCCTCCTACCTTCTCTATTACTGTTGAGATCAAAGCCAGCAGTATCTCAGATTCACAATTTAGGTATTATCTTCAACTTTTTACTCTCTCTTATCACCCCACCACCCTAATCCAATATCCTGTTAGTCTGTTAATTTCACCTTTGAGACATCTCTTGAATATATCCTCTTCTATTCTCTGACACTGGTACCAATAACAAACGTTTCTGTGGAGATGCATCACCTTAAACTTGAAGTACAAGTCTATCTCAAACACAATTCATCGAATTCAGCCACCAAAGTGATTAGATCACCTCTCCCAGCTACTCAATAAATTCCAATGATAGTGGTTCTTTAAGGCCTTCAGGATTAAATATAAAATGCTCTGTTTGATAATCAAAACTCTTCATAATCTAACCCCCTCCTACCTGTCTGGTCTTTTTATACCTGATTCCCCATTCACATACTCTTTGATCCAATGACACTGGTTTCCCTGTTGTTCCACATTTTCTCTGGGCATTTTCTCTGGCTGTCTCCTTGCTTGACATGCTCTCCTTTCAAGAATATGCTAATTTTTCTGACTTTAAGTCCCAACTAAAATCCCATCTACTATAAGAAACCTTTCCCAACTGCTCTTAATTCTGTTGTCATTGTTTTCTTATCTTGTCTATTAGATTGTTAGTCCTTTAAAGGTAAGGATTGTTCTTTGCCTTTTTTTGTATCCTTAGCACTTAGGATATTGTCTGGTACATAGGAAGGTATAGACTGAGTGAATAGATGTTTGTTTTCCTTCCTTACTTGCTAAAATGTCCATACTCTTTGATCTAGAGAACTCATCATTGGACATAAACTTGGAAATGATCTAAGACCAAAAGAAGTGTTATTTACATACCAAATAATGAGTAGCATCTTTTCTTTTTCCATTAGCAAAGAATTGGGAACAGATTAGATGCCTAGCAGTTGGGGAACAGATAAACAAATTGAGGTATATGGATAGATGCTTCTTGCATAAGGAGGGAGTTGGAATACAGCTGGAAATTGGTGTTGATGGAACAGGAGAATGAAGAAAAAGATGAAGGGAAGCTTAATATCTCTTCGATAGATGAGAAGCAAGCAAGTATATTCAAGGGAAGAAAGGAACAAGAGAGAGAATCATGATTACAGAAAGAAATAGATGTCAAAAAATTTGTAGCTAATCTATATCGAGAGCTTAAATCTACCAGCATGATATAGCCCAAGTCCAGGCAATGAGGAGACTCTAACACTTTTCCATGTAGTAGGTCAAATTTCACTCCTACCCCCTTTTCCCTGAATTTTGTCTCCCTTTCAGGGGAGAAGTATTCTTTGCCAATTTCTGTTTAAAAGTCTGTTGTTCTTTATTTCACCATCTGTTAAAGGAAACTGATTTTTCAAACTAATATTATTACTTCTCTAATTGATGGCTTATATATGGTGTGTGTGCACACACATACATACACACTCACATACATGCCCATATTCCATTTTAAAGACATTCTGACTTTCCAACCAAAAATAATAACATAAAAAATATTTAACTAAAAGATGTTCACCTGCCTGCAACAAAATTAAAACTAAATTCCATATCCATGAATGACTCTTCCCTATGTACATATTTGATTTCTTCACTTCACAGATAATGTCTTAATGTCTTACCTGTCAATAAAGCAAATTAGTAAAGTATTTAATCAATTTACAATGAAATATACTTTAGCAAAGATGGGCACAAATAACAAACAGATGAGCACTTATTTATTTTCAACTCTTCAGTCTTACAAATTAGAATTTTCAGCTTTAGTTTGCTTCAGACCACAAGTAAACTTAATTTATAAATGTTATTCATCCAATGCATTTGAGCTAAATATACTTTTCATGACTTCCACCACCTGAATGCTGATGACTCAAAAATCTGCTTCTTCTTTTAGTTCACCACTCGTTTGTTGTTGTTGTTTTTTTTTTTTTTCAGGATATTTCTTATGAGATTTCCTGGCATCACTTTAAATTCATAATGATTCAAATGAGTTTATTTTTTTAAGCCATCATTTACCAGTGTCCAACTGTTCCAATACAGAAGCAAATCAACCACTTTTTCCAACTCCCCAATGTTACTCCAGAGTAAAGTTTCACATTGCCTCCTTTCACCTTCTTTCTATTTTCCTCCCTCAACATTAAAACCGGTGCCAAATTCAACTATTCAAGAGGCATTTATTATGTACTCATGTGCTAGGCATTGTACTTAGTGCTAGAGATTAAAAAAAAACAAAAACAAAAACAAAAAACAGTCTTTGGTTTCAAGGAATTTAATCTTCTAATAAAGAAAATGAGTATATAAATGAATAAATAAAAATATGTACAAAGCAAATGAAAATTTGTTTCTGGGATAAGGAATGAATATAATAACTAAAATAATCTCATATGGAACATAGTACTTAAGCTTTGAGGAAAGCTATGCATTGAGGGAGTAGAAGACAAATATTCTAATTCTTGTCATCCCAGATCAAATGACCTAAACATGTAACATTTATAATGTGACTTCCCATATATACTCTAGCACTTCTTATATATAGTAAATGAATTTTTTTTTCATGGTTTTTAAGGTTCCCTACCAGCCATCTTTATTACCACTCACATGTTTCTGAATCATTTCCAGATATACAACCAAATATTAAATTATTACAGATTTAGACATGGACAGGGCCTAAGGTCTTTCCACTTACAGATGAGAATCCTGAGGCTTAGAGAGTACAAATGACTTCCCCAGTGTTACATACATAGCAAATGACAGAGGCCATGTAGCTCCTTTGACTTCCATTTAGGTTCTTATCCTTCTATTGTTATGCTGCTTCCCTATTTACTTCTATTAAGTCAATTTTTTTCCTCTGAATTGTAACTACCAGTCCACTGTGTTATCCCAATCACAAAAATAAATAAATAAATAAATAAATAAATAAATAAAAGTCACTTAAAGTACAATTTCCATAATAGTTTGGGATAGTGAATGAAGATGAGTTTGGGTCTCAGAAAGTAACTCTGATACTTACTGGCTATGTCATAATAGGCAAATTTAATCATGTAATCTTAAATTTCAGTTGTGAGTTTTTGTTTTGGGAGTTTTCTTGTTTGTTTCCTTTGAAGCATAAGACTATGTGCTGAAGTATTTTTATCTTTGTTTAAGTTTTTATATTTTTTTTTTGTTTAAGCTTTTGACAAAGCAAACTATATATGCATGTTATTTAAGTACTCTTCAATTAATAGAGTAACAACTGTGTCGCAGCACACAGTAATGCCAATAGTCACAGATCTGTTTGAAAAGAGAATCCCCTGCTTTCCTAAAATTTTCTTGATATGACAAAGAGAGATGACTGGATCAGTTGATTTTGCTCCTCCATAATGTGTTGAAGGCTCCAAATACTTAGAATGTATATATGTTTGTACATATTATATATGTAGTATGCATGTATTGTATATGTATGCATAAGCATATTTAAATTTACATGAATAGATACATGCATATTTCTGCATAGGATAACATGTATATAGGTGTGTATGTAAGTGTGTGTGTGTGTGTATATATATATATACCACATATACATTAATAGCAATGTATGTAATTGTGTACATGTGTGGGTATAAATACATATGTAGACATATAAATGTAACTTTTTGTTACTACCCAAGATTCTTCCTTTCCCATTCCCAATAAGCCAGTCTATTCTGAACAACAGTACTAAAGTTTTGAATATAGTGTATCATACTTATATTTTTAGCTTAGTTTTGCTTGTATCAAAGAAATCAATAGACTTTCTTTTTTTAAGCTCACTATAGTTGATGAATACATCCTCTACAAGATAATAATATGCTTTTTAGTTCATAGAGAAGAATGAAAATTTGATTCAATACACTAAATCTTTTTTTATATTTATTTTTTTTTATAATATTATCCCTTGTATTCATTTTTCCAAATTATCCCCTTCCTCCCTCAACTCCCTCCCCCCGATGACAGGTAATCCCATACATTTTACATGTGTTACAATATAACCTAGATACAATATATGTGTGTAAATACCATTTTCTTGTTGCGCATTAAGTATTAGCTTCCGAAGAATACACTAAATCTTATAAAGCAATCCCAAACTCTTGCATATTACAATGCCCCCCCAGTAATAGGGTAAAATCTGTTCTTCTATTTGTAAAAACAGATTTGACTAGTTTCAAGTAGTTACACAAGGTCAAAATATCATGAACAGGGATCAGTTTTATCACAGACAAGAGTGGCATATTAATCTATAACTCATGTAGGATGCTTTCTAAGATTAAAAACATTAAATGAGACATGAAATGATCCAAATATGGAAATATTAATACATATATTTACAATAAATCTACAAAATGAGGCCCTTTTCAAATTTATAATTAAATTTTTATATAATCAAAGTTTAGAAGAATAATACATCCACCTTAATAAGCCTAATTATACAACCATAGGAAATTCTATTACTACCCTTAGAATTACTAAAACCTTATATTTCTAATAACTTTTAAAGTTATTATACAGAAGAGTTATTTTTCTCTGTGGAATACTTAGTTTTCTCATACAGACAATAATTTTTAAAATGGACGTTACACAATAAAGATGGATAAAATGATCACATTCTGTAAGCCAGGCATCAAAAATTGTTAATATCCAAGGAGATTGTCCATAAAAACTAAATAGAGTGAGAGGGTAATTTTGTCAAGTTCATTAGTAAAAATACAAATAAATTTCTAATCAATAAAGTATAAATTAATCTTGTGAAAAATTGACCAATTTTCTCCACACTAAGGACTACCCTGTGGATTTTACTGATCTAGAATAGTCCAAACTAGAGACAGTGATTGATTTATATTAATACTCTAAACAGATTGAACTACAGAGAAAAGTTTTGAAAAAAAATTACTACACTTGAAATACATACACATATAGTCATATATATTTATTTTGGAGGGTTGTAAAAAAACATACCTGGCTAGGCTGAAGGCATCATCGATCAAACCTGCACGATTACTGACAGAGAGAACCTATGAGAATCAATCAAAAAGATGAAACCATTTAGGATTGAAGAAAGACATGCTACCAAAACGAATCGTTGATTTGTTTATCTGGAGTTTACCTCATGATTCTGCATTAGTTGGTCAATTAATAATCTCCAGTTCCTTAGATCATAGTTGACCCTAAAGTAGCCAGTTTGATTGATGTTCCCCAGCAACCAGCTTTCTTTGTTCAAAGTAATTCTGTGATGCTCTAGAAAGGATAGTTTTAAGGTCATAACACATATCTTAAGCATGTTTTAAATCTCAAAATGGCAGATTTTTCTTCCTTAACTGCTAAATACTCGATGTCTAAAATAATGCAAAGAACATTATCAATAATTCTTTCTCAAATTTTTCAAATTAATTTTTTTTCTAACAAAGATAGTTTAAATCAAATAATTACTTATATCTAAGAAGCCCTAGAAAATGTTGAGTTTTCATCTTGGTCGATTCAACTAACTGGCTTTTGTAATTTCTCCCAGATAAAGCCTATCCTCTAAACAATATTTTTTTTCTCAAATTTAAAAATAGCTAGAAAGCTAAAAGCATTTTTTCCTTGACTTCTAATTAGAGACTATATGGATTGAGAGAAATTAATGAAATAGTGTAAAGGAAATTAACAAGGATTAATAAGCCATCCATATCATTCAATATTAAAGATACTTTCAAAACCTAGGAAACTCAAGTCTGAGAAGCTCAATATTACCCTTTCGTGCTTGTTCTTTAGATTTCTTCACAGCAATATTAAATAAATATGGTGTCTATAAATATTGACAACTGGGAATTTGATTGTTTATTCTAATTCTATTTCTAAGTATCCTTAGAATGAAGAAATATATCATATTCTGCTTAAAACAAGCATTTCAGGAAACTATTTTAGTTGGTACTAGTTGCTATTCACTGATTATTTCAATTAAAAGGAAACCTAAGGAAAACATTGCTTGTACATTCTGATTTTCAGTCTTGTGCAATGATCTAGAGATTAACCAAAGATGATTTAATACATATAAGAGGTAGAATGATTAAAAGAGAGAGAGAGAGAGACAGACAGACAGACAGACAGACAGACAGACAGACACACTAGTCTGGTGGTTAGAATACTTAGATTCAAATCCAGACTATACCACTTATAACTGCAGGTGAATCACTTAACCCCTCTGAGTATCAGCTTCTTCAATGCTTATGAGGATAATAACATATGCACTACTTTCCTTTCAGGATTTTAGATTCTTATGCGATATAATTGTGAGCTACTGTTTTAAAGCAATTTCTGATCTATATCTTAAAAGGTACCCCTTGATCAATTGGTAAAACTACATTTCTTCAGAATTCCTGGTTAGTGTCTTGAGATCCCATAATTGGAGCTGAAGTACATGTTGTTTTGTATATATACTGTGGTGATCCAAAGAATCTCAAGGATAAAGAATCAACCTCCAGAATAAAGACAGAAACTAGAAAGCAAAGCTGTTTCTATACAAAACCATTTCTAACAATTAGCCTTCTAAACTAAGGAGTATTATAATTTTCACTTCAGGCTTCAATGTTGATCCCCTGGATCTACCTTAAAGCATTACATTTATACACATTCAGTACTTTTGTTTTTTTCAGTTAGGCCTCAACTACAGGAAAATTTGTCAAAAGTCATATATCTGCCAGTACCTTAGAACATTCAACTTTATGGCTAAAGGCCTGTAAATAGTAGAGTAATTGGAATCTCACCTTCAGACATCCATTCATTCTCCTTTCCTAGACCTTTTCTTTCACCAGCCTCCAATCACCTTCCTTTCATCCCTTCCCTTACCCAAAAGTCCAAAGGAATGGTGTATTATTTTCAGTTTTGAAACAATAGCAAATTTCTATGTTTTAGATTGTAAATTTTGCTTTGTTTTCTATTTTAGTTATCATTAGGCATTACAAGCTATCAAATACCATTTTTTCTAGTTTTACTCAATTAAAAGTCAATTTAAAATTTTTTCAGAAATTTCAAGACTTAATATTTTACTCTTCCATAATGTTTTTCCCCCTACTAAAACACTGGAGATCAGGTTTTAGAAAAAGAAAACAGGGGGCAGCTAGGTGGTGCAGTGGATAGAGCACCAGCCCTGAATTCAGGAGGACTCGAGTTCAAATCTGGTCTCAGACACTTAACACTTCCTAGTTTTGTGACCTGGGCAAGTCACTTAACCCCAGCCTCAAAAAAGAAAAAGAAAACAATTATAATGCTGTATATAGTATCCATTTATGGATAAAGAGCCTCCCCAGAAAATATCTAGAAAGAAAATATGCAGGAGTTAAGTGGCACAGTGGATAAACCCTTAGAACAAGGAAGACTTCACTTTCTCTCAGATGTTACCTATGTGATCTTTCTTAGATGCTATTTATGTGATGGGGGTTTTGACTTAACTACTCAGACACACCTTCCTTATCTGTAAAATGAAAGGATGGATTTAATGGCCCTTCCAGCTCCAAAGCTATGATTTTAAAGATTCATTAAGATGGTTACTAAGTTGTTAAGTATCCATAATTATTCATGACATTGAATAAAGTGTTCCAATTGTTTCAAAAATTTATTTTCTGCTACATATAAATGACTCATTTTCAAAGAATAAGATTATAATGACTTCACATTAAAATTCAGTTTAATTAATTGCATTTGTCTTTGATGCTTTCATCATCATCTCCCACACTTTCAAGTAAAAAGTTATCACTTAGTCGTCATTCCAATGTAGATACTTGCATAAAATTGTCAATAGTAATTTCCAATTGGTAGAACTCAGATCTTTCTGTATTTGAGACTGGCTTATACACTCTTTCAAACTCTTTGACTGGCATGTAGTAATGCTTAATAACTGATCATTGGTTTTAATATATTTATTGAAATTATATGAAAATTACTTTTTTTTTATCCAAAGAAAAAGAAAGAAGTCCAGGAGGAGCTACTTAGCAAAGGAGGATTAAGAACCATGTCATCTGGATTCTCCAATAAATTCTCCAAGATGTATTGCTGATGTGATTAAGACTTATATTACTAAAATGGTACCATATGGGACATATCTTTCTGAAGCCTTCCCAAAGTAGAAACATATAAGGGAAAATAACTGAGTTGGGCTCTTGTCTTATGTCCAAACAACTTCATTTCTTCTATCATTTTTTAGTCATATCTAAATCTTCATGACTCATTTGGAATTTTCTTGGCAAAATTGTTTGGCCAGTTCTTCCTTTAGCTCATTTTACAGGCGAGGAAAATGAGGGAAACAGGATGAAGTGACTTGCCCAGAATCAAACCACCAAAAAATGTTTGAGGCTGCATTTGAATTCAGGTCTTCCTGACTCCAGGCCCACTGTTCTTTCTGTCACATCACCTAGCTGTCCTTTATTAAAATATTTAACATATTAAATAATATTTAAATATTATTTGTTTTCTTTTTTATTTTGAAGGCAGAATTAAAGGAATGAGTCTAAGTTTAAAGGGTCAAAATTCAATAATGTTGAGAATTCCTTGTTTTTTAATTATGCTGGGTGATTAATGCCTTGGCAAAAATGAAAGTACTGGGAAGTACCTCATAGAAAATTCCTGGGTAAATTTTCTTCTAGAGTGTTCACTGAACTTCTTCATTTTTACCCTAACATCTTTAAAAAGAGTACAAACAAAATATAATATTAAATTAAACATACATTTAAATGGCTACTATGGGCAAGGTATATGCTAGGAACTAGTGATATAAAGGCAAATTTTTACAAGTGCCTGTCCTCGGGAAGCTTAGATTTTACTGGGAGGAGAAATAAGCATGCATTCAAGTAAGCTTAATGGAGGTTAGGGGGCAGACCCAAGATGGAGGAGAGGACACACAGTCTATCTGAGCTCTCCTTTGCCTTCAAACTAATTTTTTTTTATAAAACTCAGCCTCAGAATTAGTGATTGACTGTCAAAACTCATGAATATTGAGAGTCCAACACATTACCAACAGAAGATAATCTCAAAATTCACAAGAAAGGGTCTGTTTTTGCTCACGGGCAGGGACATAATGGGGCTAGGCAAGATGCAGACTCAGACAGGTATACAGTAAGAACATGAAGAACAGCTCATGCTGAGCAGACCAGAGGGGAGTAGGGGGTGGTCTTTGCAGGCTGAAAATTTGCAGGGAGAACTTTACTATAGTGTTGGCTACTCTGATCTAGCAGCAAGACAGTAGATCAGCAGAAAAGCTATAAACACAGGGAGTAAAAACTATAATCCCAAAACTCTAGAGTCTCTCTGGATCTGGCCACACCCACCAAGCACTAGGAGGGACTAAGCACAATCTCTACATGCAACACTGATCCCAGCACAGACATTAATTCCAGTACAGCCATTGTGCCATTGTTGTCCCATTGCTGCTTCATTGCTACTTCCTTTTGTCTGTTGAGGAAGCTCAGTAACCCCACATTGCCCCAAAAGCAGCTTTTGTTGTTGTTGTTAAAATGAGTAAAAAGGAAAAATAGGATTTAACTATAGATAGCTGCTATATTGAAAGAGAACAGACTTCAAACCTTGAGGAGAATAAAAGCAGATTGTCTCCAGATGAAGCTACAAATGGTGTTATAGCCTGGTCCCCATCACATAAGGCTGTCATAGAAGAAATTTAAAAGGCTCTTAAAAGAGAGCTAGAAGAAAAATGGGGGGAAAAAAAGGAAGCTTTTCAAGAGGGTCTGGATAAGACATGTAGCTCATTAAAAGATAGAATGGATAAAGAAATCAACTCCCTGAAAAACAGACTTAGTGAATTGGAAAAAGAAAATAAATCCTTAAAAAATAACATTGGCGAAATGGAAAAAAATAATTCCATAGAACAAAACAACTCATTTAAAAACTCAATTAGACAAATAATAAAAAGAAATAAAAAAGTAAATGAAGAAAATAATTCATTAAAAATCAGAATTAAACAAATGGAAATGAATGACTTGAGGAGACTCCAAGGATCAGTTAAACAAAACCAAAAAAATGAAAAATGAGAAACAAAAATGTTAACTACCTACTTGAGAAAACAACAGACCTGGAAAATGGATCTAGGAGATATAATCTAAGGATTATTGGACTCCCTGAAAATCATGATGAAATAAAGAGCCTACTCACTATTCTTCAGGAAATTATCGAGAACTGCCCAGATGTTATAGAAACAGAAGATAAAATAGACATTGAAAGAATTCATTAATAACCTACTAAAAGAAATCCCAAAATCAAAACTCCAAGAAATATTGTGTCTAAATTCCAGAACTATCAGACCAAGGAAAAATACTACAAGCAGCCAGAAAAAACAATTCAAATACAGAGAAGCCACAATAAGGACTACTCAGGATCTAGCAGCATCCACATTAAAGGATTGAAGGGCTTGGAATCTGATATTCCAAAAGGCTAAGGAACTTGGTATACAGCCAAGAATAACTTAGCCAGCCAAACTGAGCATTTTCTTCCAGGGAAGAAGATGGACATTCAATGAAATAGGTGAATTCCATTTATTTCTGATGAAAAACTAGGACTAAACAAAAAGTTGGACCTGCAAAAATAGGACTCAAGAAAAGCACAAAAAGGTAAAAAGAACTCTTGAGAACTATATTTCTGTTATAAGTATACATAAAGAGTATATATATAATTTGGTTTTACTGTTATAATCTAAAAAAGGATCTAGAGATGGAAAGGGAATTATACCAGAAAAGAGGAAAAACTGAGGTACTACATCTCACGAAGAAGCAAAGGAAACCTATTATATCTGAGGGAAAAAAGGGAGAGGTATGAACACAGTGTGCATCTTATTCTCATCTGAACTGGCTCAAAGAGAAAATATTAGACATATTAGGTTTACAGAGACACTTCGCTCACCTCATTGAAAAGTGGGAGGGGAAAATCAAAAAGGGAAGGAGTACGCTAAATAGAAGGGAATACAGAAATTGTAAGGGAAAGTTTAAAGAAAAGGGAAGCCACTCTAAGAGGGGTAAAGATCCTAAAGATGGAGGGCTGCATGAGGCAAATGGTGGTCATAAGTTTAATACTGGGGAGGGCGTAAGAGGGAAAGGAAACAGAAAAGAATAATCTGGGGTTAACAAGATGGCAGGAAATACAGAATTAGTAATTTTAACCATAAATGTGAATGGGATAAACTCCCCCATAAAGCGAAGATAGATAACAGACTGGATTAAAAGCCAGAATCTTACAATATGTTGTTTACAGGAAACACACTTGAAGCAGGGCGATACATAGAGAGTAAAGTTAAAAGGCTGGAGCAGAATTTACTATGCTTCAGGTGAAGTCAAAAAAGCAAGGGTAGCCAACCTGATCTCAGATCAAGCAAAAGCAAAAATTGATCGAATTAAAAGAGATAAGGAAGGACACTATATCTTGCTAAAAGGTAGCATAGACATATGCACCAAGGGATATAGCATCTAAATTCCTAAAGGAGAAATTAAGAGAGCTACAAGAAGAAATAGACAAGAAATCTATATCAGTGGGAGATCTCAACCTTACACTCTCAGAACTAGATAAATCAAACCACAAAATAAATAAGAAAGAAGGTAAAGAGGTAAATAGAACACTAGATAAGTTAGGTTATCATAGATCTTTGGGAAAAACTAAATGAAGACAGAAAGGAGTACACTTTCTTTTTGGCAGTTCATGGAACCTATACAAAAATTGACCATATATTAGGACATAAAGACCTCAAATTCAAATCAGAAAGGCAGAAATAGTACATCCTTTTTGGATCACAATGCAATAAAAATTACATTCAATAAAAATGTAGGGGAAAATAGACCAAAAAGTAACTGGAAACTAAATAAATCTCATCCTAAAGAATGATTGGGTGAAACACCAAATCATGTACACAATTAATAATTTCACCCAAGAGAATGACAGTAATGAGACAATGTACCAAAATATGTGGGATGCAGCCAAAGTGGTAATCAGGGGAAATTTTATATCTCTAGAGGCCTACTTGCATAAAATAGAGAAAGAGAAGATCAATGAATTGGGCTTGCAACTAAAAAAGCTAGAAAAAGAGCAAATTAAAAACCTCCAATCAAACACTAAACTTGAAATTCTAAAAATAAAAGAAGAGATTAACAAAATTGAAAGTAAAAAATAAAAGTACTGCATTAATAAATAAAACTATGAATTGGTTCTATGAAAAAAACTAACAAAATAGATAAACCCTTGCTAAATTTGGTTAGAAAAAAGAAAGAGGAAAATCAAATTGTTACTCTTAAAAATGAAAAGGGAGAACTTTTCACTAATAAAGAAACCATTAGAGCAATAATTAGGAGTTTGCCCAACTGTATGCCAATAAATTTGATAACTTAAATGAAATGGATTAATACCTTCAAAAATATAGGTTGCTCAGATTAACAGAGGAAGGAGTAAATTGGTTAAATAATCCCATTTTAGAATAAGAAATGGAACAAGCTATTAATCAACTCCCTAAGAAAAAATCCCTAGGACCAGATTGATTTACATGTTAATTCTGCCAAACATTTAAAGAGCAATTAATTCCAATGCTGTAAACTATTTGAAAAAATAGGGTTTGAAGGAGTTCTACCAAATTCCTTTTATGACACAAACATGGTATTGATAACTAAACCAGGTAGGACAAAAACAGAGAGAGAAAATTATAGACCAATCTCTCTAATGAACATTGAAGCAAAAATCTTAAATAAAATAAGCAAAAAGATTAGAGAAAATCATCCCCAGGATAATATGCCATGACCAAGTAGGATGCATACCCAGAATGCAGGGCTGGTTCAATATTAGGAAAACTATTAACATAATTGATTATATCAATAACCAAATTAACAAAAACCATATGATCATCTTAATAGATGCAGAAAAAGCATTTGATAAAATCCAATATCCATACCTATTAAAAAACAGTAGAGAGTATAGGAATAAATGGATTTTTCCTTAAAATAGTCAGTAGCATCTATTTAAAACCATCAGTAAGCATCATATGTAATGATTATAAATTGGAAATATTCCCAATAAAATCAGGAAAGATACAGGGTTGCCTACTATCACCATTACTATACAATATTGTATTAGAAATGCTAGCTTCAGAAATAAAAGATGAAAAAGTGATTAAAGGAATTAGAGTAGGTAATGAGGAAATCAAATTATCACTCTTTGCAGATGATATGATGGTGTACTTAGGGAATCCCAGAGATTCTACTAAAAAGCTATTAGAAATAATCCACAACTTCAGCAAAGTTGTAGGATACAAAAGAAATCCACATAAATCCTAAGCACTTTTATACATCATTAATAAAATCCAATAGCAAGAGATACGAAGAGAAGTCCCTTTTAAAATAACGGTAGATAGTATAAAATATTTGGGAATCTATCTGCCAAAGGAAAGCCAGGAACTATATGAGCAAAACTACAAAACACTTTCCACACAAATAAAGTCAGATCTAAACAATTGGAAAAATATTAAATGCTTCTTTATAGAAATAAAAGCTGTAGTCTTTTAGACAGGGACTCTTGTGCCCTATATTCATGGCAAAACAAAATGAGATAACCATGAGCTGTATGTTCAATTTTTGGTAGGCACATTAAATAAAATGAAAAATAAACCCATTTGGTCAGCTCCCAAGATCAGACTCAGTTCATGGGAACCCAAAATCTTATGGGTGAAAGGAAGACAGAGGAGGTCATGTGCTATTGTTAAGTATAAGTAAATAAAAAGAGCATATAAAGTTAATACAAAATATTTTCAAGAAAAAGGACTTCTGGGAAGTAGAAGGCAAGAATTCTATATATTCTTGCTATAAAATTATAAAACTATAATTTTACAACTATAACTATATAAAAACTATAAAAAAGGAAAATATACAGGAATTTCCAAACATCAAAGCGCTATATAAATACTGTTACTGTTATTATTTTTATATTACTTGTAACATGAGAAAGTTTGACCTAATCATCACCAAAAAGGTCCAGCCTTAACCAAATGACACTTCATAGCATTATAAAATGTATCAAAATAAGATAACATCGTAAAATTTGTCCAAGTAAGTATAAATTATTGTCCCAAAATTAAATTAAATAATTAATAGAAACCCCATGAAATAACCCTAGATTGTATAATCTTTTTTATTTATTTTTAAATGAGGCAGAGGATAGAAGTAGCAAATAAAACACCTATCCTTGGACAGATATATGATAGCTGGGTGTTCCCCCTCTTGGCACAGATAATAATTCATGCATAACATTTTATAAATAATGGATCACAGATTCAGAGATAAAAAAGACATTTAACATAGCATACTCTAACTCGCTTCACTTTACAGATGAACAAACTGACACCCAGAGAATGAAAATTGTTTTCACAAGAACATATTGATGACATAAATTGAGGTCTTTTGACTCCAGATTGGGGTTTTTCCATTGAATCACAGTACTACACTAAAGGAGGATTTGAAGATCTACTCAGTACAATAGAGATCTTCCCATCATTCAGACTTCTTTAATTCTCTCAGTTTTACTAGTATATTTTACTAGTATATCACTAAAGCAGGAATATACCATATTCCTAAGATTGCTATCTCTACTCTTTCTCCAGTTTCATATTCTCTTTTATGCCACTTGTTTTGTGCAAGTCATTATTAAAATGATACCTCCTCCCTATACCCATTACTTGTCTTGTCATTCCCTTTAGGAAGGGTGCCATTTTAAATTTTTTGGTACTATGACTTTATCACTGATAAAAAAAATAGACTCAATGAGTGTATCAATAGAGACAACCTCAAATTCAAGGTATTCTATAGGACCATATTAAAATTTTAACTAGCTCATAAGCTCCAAATCAATGGGTTGATCTTGAAATGTTAGGTAATTGAAACAGTCATTGCAAAGCAAAGACATTTCCTGAAATAACATAGTTAAGAAGCTCAGTTACTATTAGGTCATTTGGATTCTAGGATTCCATTATATATACTAATTGGTATTTCTCTGGCATTAAGCTGATGTTAAAAGCCACAACAGATGATTTACCTGGAATGATTTCCTCTACACACTGTGCTAACATTTTACATAAGCATTATGGCAGGTCAGTTAAAGTGATTTTAACACTTAGAAAAAAAAATATGTACCAATTATTTTTTTTAACTTGCCATGAGTAAATTAGTAAATGAAATTGAATTGCTACTACTTTTTATTAACATCATGTTCCTTTTGAAAATTAGATGTCTGGCCCTCTTTGTAGTGGCTAGAAACTGGAAACTGAGTGGATGCCCAGCAATTGGAGATTGGCTGAATAAATTGTGGTATATGAATGTTATGGAATCTTATTGTTCTGTAAGAAATGACCAGCAGAAGGATTTCAGAAAGTCCTGGAGAAACTGACATGAACTGATACTAAGTGAAAGGAGAAGGGCCAGGAGATCATTATATACTTCAACAACAATACTATATGATGATCAGTTCTGATGGATGTGGCTCTCTTCAACAATGAGATGAGCCAAACCAGTTCCATTTGTTCCATAATGAATAGAACCAGATACGCCCAGCAAAAGAACTCTGGGAATTGAGTG